>NW_012028686.1:479830-576506 GCF_000956235.1 Wasmannia auropunctata | reverse complement strand
GACGTGTGCTCTTCCGATCTACAGATAGAGCATTGATAGATATTACAACCTATACACATTCTTTGTGTTCTCGAAACACATTTTGCGTAATTTGAACAGTATTTTTTCAATTTTACTGTTTGAAATTGAATTTTGTGAGGACAAGCGTAACTTGGCAAACCGGCACGCTGTCTGCCAAGCTATGCTTGTCATCACAAAATTCAATTTCAAACAGTAAAATTGAAAAAATACTGTTCAAATTACGCTAAATGTGCTTCGAGAACACAAAAAATGTGTATAGATTGTAATATCTATCAATGCTCCACCTGTTTTTATGCTTTTCATAAGTGATACATAGAATTATTTTATTTGAAAAGAAATTATAAAATTGATAAAATTGAAAAAATACTGTTCACATTACGCAAAATGTGCTTCGAGAACATAAAGAATGTGTATAGATTGTAATATCTATCAATGCTTCATCTGTTTTTATGCTTTTCATAAGTGATAAATAAAATTATTTTATTTGAAAAAAAATTATAAAATTGATAAAAAACAACCAAAAAAATAATAAAAACTGAAAAGTAAAATATGTATAAAAAATTTAAAATTGATTAAAAAATTAACAAAAAAAAGTTTAACGAAAAATAAAGTACTGTGACATTGATATAAAACAATAAAAAAATATAACGGTTTTATATACCCATCTCCTGGCGTTTTTTAGCACGTTATGATCGGCCATTTTGCGTCCGCCATATTGTTGCAATAATTTTAATGTTATTTTAATTATATAATATCACGATATTGATAAGAACACACCAGTCATGACGATTACTGCATTTTTTAAAATGAATTTGCACAATATCGTAACATTTCGAGCTTTCGGCCGCCATTTTCGATGCCGCCATCATGAATTTTGAAATGAGTATGTGCACATTTTAAAGTTTAGAGTTCATGGACGCTGTATTTTGACTCCTCAAGATCGTCCTAATGTTGTTTCAATGTGAAAATATCGCTTAAAAAAAAAATTTGAGTGAAAAATCACGGTTTTTTTCCAAAAAATCGACTATAACTTTTTTGGACTTTATTTATGACAAATTCTGATGGCAGATTCTGAAAGAGCGAGAAATTTTACATCAGAAATGATGTGGCTAGAATTTTTTCAAGGCCATTAAAATAAAAAATTTGGCCACTGAAAAATGTTCAAAAAATGTGTCCGCCTGGACGTTAATGGGTTAAGTTTGGGATTTTTTTTGTGGGTAAATGGATAACTTTATTTAAAATCTATTTATTGTACATATAGAAGAAACCAAAAAAATATATTTTTATTTTTTTTATGTCTAAAATGACGGCGCACTGGCCTACACTTGCGAAATCCCTTTTTTTCTATCGGTGTACAGGATTTCAGACACACGGTTTGACCTTGAACAAAACACAAAGAATTTTCATTACCTACATATCAAAGACTAGAGACGTACGTAGGAATTTTTCAAAATATTGATTTTTCTCAAAATGGCAGCTATTTTACGAAAGACTGGTATTGACAAAAATACGAACTTTTTGTAAAAATAGCTGCTATTTCGAGAAAAATCAATATTTTAAAAAATCCCTACGTACGTTTTTAGTTTTTAATATGTAGAAAATTTTTTGTGTTTTATTCAAGAGCAAACAGTGTGCCTGGAACATATACCGATTTGAAAAAACAGAAAAAATTCGACAAGTAGGCCATTGCGCCGCCATTTTGTGCATAAAAAAATAAAAAAATATTTTTTTGTTTCTTATATATGTACAACAATGTCTTCTAAACAGCTTTAAAATAAAGTTATCTATTTACCCACAAAAAATCCCAAACTTAGATACATATCAAGGCCTCAGGGGTGGTGAGATCCTTTAAATTAAGTTTTCAAGAACGTTCCGTATCGCAGAAAGAGCGTGAAACTCTGTGATTGAAGGTTTTATGTAATTACAATATCTGTTTAATTATATAACTCGGTATACAAGTACATTATACCCTAATTAATCTCCCTGTCCGTCCAGTTAATCAATCGTGGCCGGACCATAAAACAGTTACAGCAGTACCGATGGTAAATACCGATAATAGTTGAACTCGTGGCGCGAGCGTGATTTCTTGCCGGGAGGTCATGTGACGCGGTTTATCCAGAAATACGTAACAAAAAAAAAAAAGAAAAACCGGGACGCGCTGAGAAACGCCGATAATAACAAAAGCGCGATAAGGCGACGTCCTGTAAAAAACGCGAGGGCAAACTGACGAAAAATGAAATCACGGTAACTTTCTTTAACGGTGGCCACGTCAGAGAAGCTGACGCCATTATACCGCCCGTCGTTGTTGCAGGCTCCGTGAACGAGGCTGGTGTTTTTGCGCTACGAGGCAGGCAGGAGGGTAGTCGGCGTGCCAGGCGGACTACCACCAGCACGACGAGCACAACGACGTCCAGCTCGACGTTGATACCTCTACCTGACGAAGTGGTGCAACCCGCGGCCCTTTTGGCCCCCGAAGAGGAGTCATGGTCCACCAGTTCTTCCACCACGACCAACATCGCTCTATCCTCAGACGTGGCCGACACGTCGTCCAATCCGCCGCTGGAGCTCGTAGTGAAGCCCCATAGCAAAGTCGTCTTACCCTGCGAACTGGAAGGAAATTACTCGAGATTATTGCTGCCAGGAGCAAGGTAACACGCGTGCCACGGCTTCAATCGATCTGTCGCGCTATAAATTGTTGAAATATAACATTTCAGTTAAAATTGAAATCGAAAGAACGTGAAGTATATTTGAAACATTTTAAATGAAATCTGTCCGAGTGTGAGGAAATATCGTGCTTAAATTTCAAATAAATCGCGTAACATGGTACGCAATCGATAGTCTCCATTTTCTTCTCTTGTAATGTCTAAAGAGTAAGCCTTCACGTATCTATCCGTCGCGTACGCATGTCCGTGTAATAATATTCCCTCGTTATATTAATGCATATATTAATATCCGGTTTCACTTTATGGCAACGGTACGAGTAACTTTCGCGCGTTGAATACATCGTGGTGAAATTATTCCCTTTACGGAAACAAAGTCCGTGATAGTAACGCGGGTATATACGGCTCGAGGCCTCTTTGTCGCCCCGAAGATCGGGCGTAACGAAGTTTGTTAGGTGAACTAATAATGCGGACGCTCTGCCCCTTGTCAGAAGTTACAGAATACGACCGGCGACATGGCTGCACGAGGGTAGTCCGGTGGATATGATCACGATAGACACGAGAACGGAAATGAGCGGAACCGGGCATCGGTACATCGGCGACTCGACGACCGCGGCATTGCACATAGACAACGTCAGATTAGAGGACGACGGTGTGTGGGGCTGCACCCTGGAGGATGACCGGGGGAAGATTCTCTTCGGCAAACCGGTGAAGCTGGTCGTGCTTGGTGAGTGCCTCACGATGTTTAATCTTTTGAAGGCGGATTTCTTATTGACGTGAAAAATTAAGTCTGCATAGTCGGCACCGCGAAGTAGGTACGTTGGAAAATTTAGTGCCGTTCATTCTTCATGTCTTCTTCATGCGTTTGTTTACCTAACGTTTCAGTAATCAGCATTATGCATAAAATATGATTGTTATGCTCACTGACCGCTCCACTAATGCGTAAATAATTTATGAATATTCCATGAATTATGAATCGTGTTATACGTTTGAAGAAAACGTCTCAGGCGACGCACACAGGCATGCATATGTTAAATATTTAATAGAGTTTTAAAGTCATCAAAAATTTACATGTAAAACGGTTTGAAATATACATTTATTTTCAAATGAGTGATTCCCTATGATATTGATACATGTATTGATTTATAATTTGTGCAATCAATTTATTCGAATATTTTTAATAATTGCATTACTGAAAAAATTATGTCGTTTGTAAATCGAAATAATATTCCTTTTTTTGTTGCATAATGTGATCTACAAAATTTTTACTTCGGCTTTACAAAAAAATGGCGATTTTTTTTTAAATATAACCCATTTTTATGTGCGCTCTGAAAAAGTAGAGATGTATGTGAATTTTTCCGAAAACGTGATCCTATCTTGCATAAAGCCTTTCAATTTCGCGTGAATGATTAAATTCTCGCAAAATTCCGACTGATGAAGTTTTTTAGGAATGTGCCGGATACATTTAGGAGCGATAACATACGAGAGAAAAATTTTTCCGCGGCGTATAATCGAGAAGGCAAAGTTTTACTGTTCCCAACATTTTTCACTTTTACATTCCACATAATCCTTTTCTAAAACCACTATCGCATTCAGATGATCAAAGACATTTATTATTTCAATATTAAAAATGTTTGAATTATTTTTTCATAGGTAAAATAGAAATATCCAATTTTTCTAAAAAAAATATTTCTCTTCTTTTAATGTTCATATTTTATTGTGGTTTCTTGTAGCGATAATTAGTTAATTTATTTTATAACTTAATACGAGTGAAATATTATTATACAACGATTAAAAATTATTCAAGGTGGATATACATATTGCACGACTTGCTGTGATAAAAAACTTTTTGGCATTTCTTACTTTTGTTGCACTCAGCTTTAAGCAATGTGGGTATTATACGGGTGAAAGAGTGTTGCCGTTCTCAAGAATTTCTGGCAAGTAGGTCGGACCTTCGGAAATCGGGGGAAGAGACGTTTCAAGCTGCCTGAGCCGTTGGTAATGGCAGAATTTATGCATATTAATTCGCGCCACTTGGACCCGGCGCGGCACGGTCGCATCGCTACGACATGAATATGCATTCGTCCTAAAAGTTCGCCCTAAAGCATTTTATCTTTCTTTTTTTTTTCTTTTTCCTCCGCTAGACGGACGCGTCATTCGTTCTGCCGGCTGCACTTGTCTCTGGTAGGCGTACCCACGTTTACGCGAAACAATCGCGCCACCAGTTGACGCGCGCGCGCGCGTGACACTTCGAAAGCTTACGGTTTCCGACCGAATAATGCTTGCTTCCTGGCCTCGTTTTCCGATTCCTGTTTTTTAATATCCAACCGCCAAGCAGAGCGAGGAACACGAGGTGAGCTTTTATCTCCCGTGGTACGATACGTTCGTTCGGGGAGCGACGCGCCGTGTGGTCGTACACTTCTCTTCGCATGCATTTTTGTACCTCCTTTTCTGTGCACCGTCTGATTATTCAACGGTTCACGGCGATGTTTATTTTTCGGTTCCCGCGCGAGCGCTTTGCACTGACAACGGCTTTTACCGGTACTTGATGTACATACTCGCGGCTCTGCTTAGCACGGCACTTTTTGAAACGTTAACGTAGACTAGGATATTAGATTCCCCACGTCATAGAAAGATTTTCGTGTAATTTTAAATATGAACTTTATGGAAGCATTTTCAAACTATTTGAATAAACGGAAACGCAAACTTTTTAGCGAATTACTAATTTCTTGCGATCCATAAATATAAACTTGGGAATAATGAAAATGAGAGAGAAGCAGAGGTCTTTTAATAAATGAAATCAACTTGATATCACAACTGACGGCTATATACGTTACCGTTGCCTGTTGTAGTATGTCTAAGAGTTTAATTCATATATAACTGACTTATAAATAAACGCTCACGTAATATCGGGAAATTGATTCGGACCGCTGCGAAATAAATTCTGAAAACGTGACCAATTACTTTCTTTCACTTCCCGGCACTCCGACTTATTTCGCGTATCTCAATGAACTGCACCGACTTCATAAATCTTCGGATTTATATCTTCTGTATTGTGCCTTTCGCAAACCGGTCGAGTAAATACGAAAGAAGAGCGCTAAAAGTTGCCTGCCGCATGAAATATGGCACCGAAATCCGCGCGGCGCACGATAAGACGTTGAGTACACTTAACGTCTACCCTGGCGAAGTCGAGAAAAACAAATCAACCCCGGGTGTTCCAACCCCCGGAAGCGCGCGTCCAGCACGCCAATGCGGGCAAAGTAAGCTTTCATTGAAATGCAATGGCTTGTATTTCTTTCATACTTTGTTTTGTGCATTATACCTTGCCATATACACTGTTCTGCGAATCACGAGATGAAAGATATACCGCCGCAATTGTATACAATTACACTAACATCCGAGCATCGCAACAAACACGTTAGAGATTTGATACGATAAAAATTACTTTAACTATTTAACATTCAAAATTGTCTTGTACGTCATAGCTATATCAATTTGCATTCGTGAAAGATTAATAACATCATAATCATAGTTTACAATTTACATAACTGTCAATTTGCATTTGTACAAGATTAATAACATAATCATAATTTATAATTAGGAAAAAAAGTACTAAATAACAGAAGGATACATAAAGATAAATGTTTAACAATGTTAAATAACGAATATGTATTAACGATATATTAATTATTTATTAACAATGTATTAACTTTATGCTTATTTCATTCTAACAATATCAGGATTATCGTGTCGGATATTGTTTCGGCTTTTAGGAGCTCTATCGATTATCAGAAAATTTAGGTCAATTTGCGATAAATTTAATGGTGGTCGCAACGTCGGGCCGAACGTGACACCTTTTGACAATAATTCCATAATGTACGTGGTATACGTTGATGATTATCATGTTTCTCCGGCTATCGAACTTAGCTTTAGCTGTGTAACGCATACCGCATGTCGCTCGTAGCTGTAACGTAAAGTTATGAAAATGAGAAAATGCACAAACTCAATTTGTATAACATAGAAATTTCAATTATTTTCCGATATTTTCGTGTACACAATATTCAATTATATACGGCATACTTTATCTGTATCAGTGTAAAACGGCATATTTCTTTGCTGATTAATATTGTCAAATGCATGTTGACAGAGTTATTATAATTTTGCAATTTATTATTGCTAATTTAAAATGCAGAACATCAAATCGACGAAGTTCGTTAATCAAAATGCGTGACGATAAAAGGGATTACAGTGAACTAACAAATATGAAATGCAGATAAATAATAATAATTGATGGATAAAATGTTAACAGAAATATAAGTCATGAAAGATATATTATTTAGAAGAATTTCACACAGAGGCAGATTAACAGAAAATTGATTTAATAGATTTTCTTTATTGTGCATGTTAAGAGAGTAAATTAGTTATATTAATTTTTAAACACATTTTTTTTAAATAATATACCCCGCAAAAAGGTGATAAAACAATATTGCGGCTCCTCTATTTCGAAAATCTGGATCGATTCGGAGAAGTGCTGCTTGCCAAAGGGAAAGGGAATAAAATGCGAACAAGTTTTTCTTTAGCGCGATAACATCATAACGCATGTCCCCTACTCATCACTCCTACTTTTCGCCGATCATTGGAAATTCAACCGTTTTATCCTTCAGGAGAAGCGCAAGGGAAGGGATACAGGGGTAACGTCCGTCTGCGGCTGATAGGGATAGATTTGCCTAGCGCTACCCAGGTGCTCGACGCCGAATCCGCGAGCGAGAAAAAGTTGAGAATAATGCACGTTTTATGCGGTTGCCAGATTCCCCGTATTTTATTCGACAAATAGACAGGGATGTTAAGGCGCTCGTCCTTAGCCCGCGCATTGGGCACAGACTGCGGCTTCTTCAAGATTCATCTCCGAACCATCCACACACATACGCCTGTGTGCGATGTGTGTGTGTGCGCGCGCGCGCACAATCTCCACTGTACCTCTACAAAGCGTCTTTTATACTCTATTCCACTGTATTTTCATATTAAATCGAGATTCAGATTACGAATATAACGAACGTTTCTTTCGTGCGCTTGATGTACCATTTTCTAT
Organism: Wasmannia auropunctata; assembly: GCF_000956235.1. Classification (NCBI taxonomy): domain Eukaryota; kingdom Metazoa; phylum Arthropoda; class Insecta; order Hymenoptera; family Formicidae; genus Wasmannia; species Wasmannia auropunctata. Next base: position 568,736 of record NW_012028686.1, on the reverse strand, counting down.
TTTAATGCTAGTTATTTTTCTTAGTATCTTATTCCCTTAGATTTCTCGTTATACTCCTTTGAATGCAGTTCTTATGTTTCCATCTCTCTAAACGTTTGCGCGCGCGCGCGTTCACACACACACACATACAAAATGTGCATTATGTAAAAAAACTTTTGTCTATTTATCTATTTTGGTAACAAAGTTGAGTTTGCCTGCACACCGGGGTAATAAATATAGATTTTTCTGTATCTCCCACTTCCTCTTTTCTTCGTTGCTCTTTCTTCGTATTTTTCCCTTTTTCTCTCTTAAAGGGAATTCAATTTACTGCCATCCTTTCCTGTTTGCGCGTGTTGTGGAAAGATCTGACGTCCACATTTAGCAGCTTACCGGCACTTGCAATCGTTATCACTCGATCCTTTCGACTTTTCATTTAAACTCTCCATCGTTCCTCCCTACCTTCGTAGCCTCTCGCTGCTTTTCTGTCCTCTTCTTTCACCTTGCCTCTCTCTTCCTTCTCTTTTGCCTTTTATCTTTTCGTTTTTCCTGCGAGCTACCACTCTATAAAGCTGACAAGATCGGTATAAGGTACAGAGAAATCTTGTTGTCTGGCGCGAACAGAGGGCATTCCACTGTCTGACCAATATCGAACTGCTCCCCTTTTGGCTGACTATACGCGTGTCTCTCTACTGCTGCCGGCCAATGGCGGAACTCCATCGGTATACATATAGAGCTACGTCAACGAAATTCGTGGCATTCCGCTCTCTCGTATCGTCTTTCGATTGCGCTCGACGTCGCGGCGCTTTTTGATTCATGTACATATCGATACCGTTGCTGCCTCGAGCATGTTCGACCTCGAAGCGATTCGAGGAAATTGAGATCCTTGTCACAATGTTTTACGATTCTTTCTTCAAAAAATTATGTTCCTTAAACGTCGATGAAACGCTAAACTTTATTCGGAAATCTTTTACCATTTTACACGCGTATGCATAGTATACAAAATTCATATGTTATTGCTATTCTAAAAAGATTAATTACCTTATAAATTCGTACATGCAGCTTTATTAATTTATCATCAGTATAACGTACAAAAATTATTGTATAAAAATTGCTACATATATATTTTAACTCGTTCTTAAAGGAAATATTTCACTATTTCAACGTTTTAGTTGAAACGAATTTATTGCTTGTTTTTAAATATGCACAAATGCAAAATTAATTAAAAAATAAAGCATTGGGAACGACCAGAATATTTCAGTTAAATTAATTTTCACGCTTCCGTGACAAATTATTATGATTCGTCGTTTTCACAAAGGTAATTATCACGTTTATTATTATTTTTTTGTGCGCGCGATAGCGTTCCAAAGTCGAAAGTGTGTGCACGGTTGACTCATTCGTCTCTCTCTTTTTTTTCTATTTTTGGCGTGCACTTTGCTGCCATGCGCCACTACGAAAGGAAGAGTTTACCAAAGGGACCGGTGTTGCTCATTGTTTCTATCGTTGTCATTCTTCAAAAGAACGGAAGCGCCGCGCGCAGTCTGAGTGCAAACCCGCGTGTCGTGAATAGAATGGAGGACGTTTACACGGAGGCGTTCGTAACCGTACAGGGGTATGTCATATAATAGCAAGACGCGCGCGCGTGTAAAACACTCCGCCCGCGTGCAGCTCCGCGCGTGTAAGTTTCAAACGTGGGGAGGATCGTCTCTTTCGGATTGAAAAATAAAACGACGTCGCGTCGACGCAGTGATTGCACGCCGTCACTTTGCACGTTATACTCCTATACACGAGACCTGTCACGTGGTCTTTTGTCACTCAACGGTCGGTCGCGTACGTACGCGTTGACGCGATTTATTCGTGACTTTGCCAGCAGAGGCTGGAACGATTAATTAATTTTCGGTAATTTAAATGTAATTGTCGGACGTGAAGGTACTCAAAGCCGTTAAATAAAATCAGTAATGCGCGCTGTAGCGCGCGTGCGCGCGCGCGCACGAAAATAATTGAGTTTACTGACGCTGCGTGCTGTTAAAGTACTCTCATTAAGTCCATCATCACTGTTTGTGATTTATTACATGTTATTTATGATTGATTAGAAGTAATCGATGGCAATGCATTCGGAAAATGCGTCAGTCAAAAGCTGTTTTATGATTCTGTTGTGCTTCCACTTCACGTGTGATGAAGTGGAATCGCAGCGAATATGTCGCCCCGATTGTTGTGTTCTAATTGTTGCTATCTCAACGGATTTTGAACGATACCGACAAAATATCGCTTGTCATAAGAAAATATTTGGATTTGCGAATATACGCTTCTATACATGCGGTATGTGATGTAAACAATTTTAACACTTTTTGCGTTGCTATATCAGTGATTTATTTGTTCTTATAAATGCAATTTGTATAATTACATATTTGTCAGTATGTAATTATACGTAATTATTATACTGTAATTATATGTAAATATAACTTTTTTTTATTCTATTATATTATTTTCCTTGCATGTCGCAGTATAACATTTACATAATTAATTGTTTTATAATTAATCGTTTAAGATTTGCAATTATGCTCGTCAAGAGACTGCTGTTGTGTGAAGTTAAGCTGTGTAATACATTGCAAATGCGGTAAATATTTTAATAATAGCCAAGAATTGCCTCATTTATGTAACGCTCTTCGAGTTTATGATTTAATAAAGCAAATTTAGCGGCTTGCAAGAGTAGGATTCGCAAAATTTGATGCAAATGCTATTCGCGAATAATTCGCTACGCCAAGTTACGTGCTCTCATAACTCTCCATGCAGGCTCGACGCCTTTACATTCAAGTGCAACGTTAATATTCTCTCTCTCTCTCTCTCTCTCTCTCTCTCTCTCTCTCTCTCTCTCTTTCTCGTTTATATGGAGCCAGTGCGCGATGTGCGACTCATACGCACACTTAGACAATTATTGTTCCAGACCGGTGGAACAAGGGGACAGTGGAACCGAGGCATTAGCGTAGGTGGAGTAAATTAGCGCATCAAAGCCCAGCGCCATACTACTACACTGCCCAGTGATTATTGACGCGAGCCGAGTATTGGCCACTAACTACCCATTGAGTAGCTGAAGGTTGCCTCGTAATTAATGGAACAGTCAATGGGGCATCCCCGAGCTGTCGTCATATCGTGATGTAGCGTTCACGTCGCTTTCTGACGTATATTTTCAGCGAAACGCGAGTTTTTACTCCGCCCGCAATGGCGTATTATTTCGCCAACCATTTCGAAAGTATGGTGGCTCAATTACGAGAATTTTATTAAAATCGGTACAGCTCACGTTATCTACAACTCGTTGAATTTTATAATTAATAAAATTCTGCAGCGTTATTTCAATCACAACATATAGTTATTACGTATTAATAAAGAAAAAAAAATGGACGTAAATAATAATTAATAAAATAACATATTTTACTAATAAATATTAATTATTGGCTTATTGATTACTGCATCTTGTAGCAGCGTGCTGCATGCGACGAACGAATTATTTTTTTTTTTTTTTATTAACTTTGACAATAAGATTTACGAGAGTTTGGAGCTACGTGTAATGTAAATGCAATGTTGTCCATTTATCCTGTGTTAGTGTTCTTGCGAGTAGCAGATTGATCGGTGTAAATTGCATACGCATTATGCACCAGGTAATTGCCCATTTATCTCGAAAGACTGGTTTACAATCGCGTCGCGATACCTGTATGTATAGGTAGCTAATGTATCCGAAGACCAGCGCTGTGTGTCTTGTGATTTATGTAGTGCAAAAGAGCAGCCGTGTTAATCGTGTAATTAAGTTGGCCACTGATTTGGCGCTCTAGTTTGTTCTCTCTCTCTCTCTCTCTCTCTCTCTCTCTCTCTCTCTCTGACATTTCGCATTTTCGACGACAACATTTCCAAAGTTTGAATTTCAAATGTAATTAATGCCGAATTAAATACTATGCTAATCTCTCCGTGCGTTTTATATGTAAAACTGGTCCAGCGCGTAATGTGGGATTTCAATATTTTATACGCAATATCGGCTTCTTTCACGCATTAGCTTCGACAGAATTAAAATAGAAATTAATTATTAACGTCCGCGAGCAGGAAATACCGCGGATACAATTATATTATAATCTTCTTTTAATGCGAAAAATTTAATGTCTTTAAAAATCATTACATTTTTTGTTCCCACGCTCTGCCACTGTATTCTTTTCATTATTAAGTTTTTATATTAATGTCAGATTATTTAAAATACGATTAAATTTATAATCATGCTGATGATTGGACGACTGTAAAGTACAACATACATGTAGACGAGAATCAAAGAAAGCTATCTTAAAGCTGCCTTTTCGCTTTTTTTTCTCGTTTTATTTCGTTTTCTCTCCCTCTCTCCTTCCTCCCTCCTGCTCTGTCCTTTCCTCCTTTTTCTCCTTTCTCTCTCTCTCTCTCTTTCTCTCTCTCTCTCTCACCTTCTCATCGAACATATTCGAGTGTGTGCGTGACGTAGATGTGTCGGTAGTCCGTATTGAAGTGGAGTGGCAAGTCAATAACCCCGAGCTTCCGAGCGGCGGTGCACTCGAAGGGCTGTCAGTCGAACCGAAAGCTCTCCTGGCTTTACGACGTTATCGTCCGTGTGCATTTAGCGTCGGTCAGCGATATGCGACGGCCACTGTTTCCGGTGTTAAAGAAAGTGCACTTTGGCCCGTGCTACGCGCTAGTTGCCACGAGCGCGACGCGATTAACGATCTGCAATGAAAAGCGCCTCTGTCGCGGAAACGCTTGTTGAGCAAGCGCTTTTCCTGCCAGCGCCACAGTTAGATCTCTGTGTCGAATCATATAATTTTTATATTTTCTTTAGCTGTTGATTTGTCACCAACTAAAAATAAGATCAACACTTTAATCGTTTATTCGCCATTTTTGCAGTTCAATTTATTTAATTGCGGTTTAATCAAGTCTTGAACTTTTTTGTTAATTTCGCTTTTACAATTTATTAATAACATGAATGTATAATATTATAACATGTTGTATTATAGTACACGAGTCATAATCACATCACACATGTTTATTTATTTATTTTTTATCGTATATCCTCATGTATTACAGTAAAAAAGTAATGTATAGTAAAAGAGTGTTCGTGCACTCAAAATAATCTTGTTTCGCCTCGATTAGATTATACTAAAATCCGATATACGGCTGAAGTTCGATACAATCGTTACACTTAATATTTCGTGACGCTGTAAGTCTGCCGAAGACGTTAACAAGATTTATCAAGACGTACGATAATGCTCCTTGATCTTTTGAGCCTGGTTTACTTGCAGCCCTCCTTGGAAATAAATGGTTTATACTGACTTTGTTGACTCGCTTCATTCGGCAACTTAATTAATCGCTCGCGCACTATGCGTCCGCTCTCATGGTGATTCCGGGAGCCGGCTTGCACCGCAGTGCACATGCCATTGTTCTGTTTTCTGGCCTGCTAGGAACGCGATAATTAGTTGGCTAGGACTGGTCGTTCGGCTGCTTGTTCAGTTGCCGCGCAAACAGCTGCGGAACAATCTCTGGTGTTCGATAGGATTTAATGATGAAGCAAGACCGCAATCCCATTCGTGATCTCTCGGCCGTGCATATTTGTTTCACGATGTGTGATGGTAACGCGGCCAAGTTAATCTACATTCTCCAGCACGTATTCTCCTTTTCTCGATAATGAAATTGACAAATCGAATGTTAATTTTTCAAAATGTTTAATTCAAAATAATTATTATAATAATCTAGATAAATTATAAAAGATTTTAGAATGATATTTAAATATAATTCAAATACTTTGTATTTATCTTCTTCATTTTTTTTATTTAGTCTGCATTAATTCTTTGATTTGGATGAAATAATAAATATTTTCTATTAACTTTTTTATTGTCTAAATATCTCTTTTACTTTATTTTTTACTTTTAACAAGAATATTTCTTCGTGATATTTGATATTTGAAGATTTCGATAAAAAGAGAATTAAAGTAATAAAAATAATCGTGTACACTCAAGTTTTTGTGGAACTTCTTGTACATTTTTAAGGTTGCATGACGTCAGGGAATATTATTTAAAACATTATTCATTCTTAGTATACCTGTCTTAAAAAGAAACAAAAAATATACTTTTTGTATACTTTCGTGTTCGAGGTATAGTAAATATCTTCCGCTCGAGGTTTGAAGGAAAAAGAAGTACCGTTAAAATTATATCTCTGCTGTTTCCTGGCGTTTAATTTTAAGAAGCAAGAAAATCCCAGCGCTTTTGTGACACTCAACGTCCATGCTTATACTCATTCCTATGTGTGAGCTTTACACTTTATAAGTTGATAGCAGAGCTCAGTGGTGATGTCGGTTTTATACGACGGATTCAATATAATGTTTGCCAGTATATTTTCTCGCGCATTTATTTAAGTTTATGAGGTTATTTCATGTGGAAAATTTCCTTCCGACGTAGTTTTGCCTAAAATGCAGGATCTCTCATATAAAATATATATTATATAATATATATTCTTTATATTTTGAAACTTCAAACCAACTGTATATATGTACATACTATATCTTTAATCACCCGAGAACTATTAAATTTTAAATTAAACATAGTTCGTGTAAATTACAACAAAAATTTGAAATGAAAAACGAATACGAAATTTAATTGCCAATATAAAATAGTTCGTAAATAGTTTGAACTGTATATAAAGTCTTGCTATATGTGTGAAAGTCTTTCGATCGAGCTTTTTATGCGGTCTTTAAAAGTTTATTGGAAAACTATTTAAAAACCTGTTTATTTCTGCGTATTGAGAGTTATCTCGTCAAAGTATTTGCTTGTACTTGTGACGAAGTACATATATTGTAGATACTTATATACATTCCGATTTAAGGACACTTATTTGTAATTTCAAATTCAGATAATTTAAACAATAACTGTTTCTTAAAATATATTGTTCGTAAATAACATTAATAGCTTTCGTTCAATTTTACCTATCGTATTAATATTATCAGTAGGTATTTAAAAGATGTATGAGTAATGCTCTTTAAAGCTTTTTCCTCCGTATAGAATCGAAGCTTCCGCGGAGCTTAAAAAGGATGCCTATATAGGTGAGAGCGTATTGAAAAGTCGAGAAACCAATTCGAGCGACATAGATCCAGAGCTACCTCTGGTATTGAGTATCTATTCAATCGGTCCCCACGGATCTGATTTCCGTTTATTACCACGTTGCTCGAGCAGTATCACATCTTCAGTTAAGCGAAAAATCGAAGCGGATATAAAAGTAAAAACAATTTTACGGCTGCATTTCATCTGAAAACTTGATGCACGTATATATTAATATATTACGTAATTCGCATTCACGAAAATTTGATTTTCTCGTGTTGCCAGTTCCATCGTCCCTTTCCTTCAAATACGTACATCACATAATTTTTATACATATATTCAGCTCCTCTATCTTTTCTTAAAATTTACTAGCTCTATAATTCCTTGATTAATTTACATGTGCTTTACTGCGTAATATTTATTTTCTAATTAAGTATAATATGTATAAGTAAAATAATGTAGTATATATGTGCGCGGGATAAATATTATCCTTTATGCGAAAGTATGAATAATGAATTTCATAAAAATTTAAAAAAGACGTTAGGCAATACGTCGCAGCTTCAGAAATGTGTCTCTCACACGGGAATTTCCGCGAATAGATAAGAAGACTGATGCATTGTGTACTAGTGGATAGGAGCAGAATCCCATTGACGTATTTCCGTTGCGGGAATTTGGTGTAAAACCCTCAATAATTCGCGTAGCGTGTGAGCAAAATACAAAATGAACGTGACGCTGGTTTCGTTTCGTTTCGATTCGAAAAATTGACAGAAATCGCACGTTGCTATTTATTAATTATTACATCAAATTTTTTCTTATGGCACTAAAAGTAGATCGATTAATTACATTATTTTATTATTTTATCTCAGAAAAAGAGATAAATTAGAAATGACTACTTTATAATTATTATTTTATCTCAGAAAGAGAGATAAGTTAGAAGTGACTTTTTCATTCAAAATATACGCCATATTTGAAATAATACTACTATATAATAACTATATACTATATAATAATAATACTTTTATGAGATGAGGAATGGAGATATCGAGTTATTTTCAAATACGGTTTGATACTATCGGAAAGTTGATTATCACATATATAATACATTAGAAGCTATTTTGGCCTTTTAGTGAGAAGATGTGAGATATTTCCTTCGATCCAACATAATTTCGATTATTTATTGCTGAGTGTGTGATTATATGAAATGAAAATTACATAAATGATGGATATGGCTTTTTTTCTATGTAGATAGATATGAAAAATTAATTTTACTTAAACCACAAATGATATTTGCCACAGATTTATTCATTTGCATTTTTATGAGAAATAGAAATCTGCATTGTTCACTTTATAATGCATTATCTTATAATAAAATTATTCATACTGTTTCAGATGGAAATGTTGTTATATATTTTATTTCTAACAAAAATGTAAAGCGTACTTGTTGTGCTGTATCTCTATTGAATACTTAGTTTTTACTGGTTTCTATTTTTCGTAACAATAAAGTAATCTAAGTTCAATTAGTTTTATCGTAGATTTAATTTTATATCGTATAAATTATACAGCTATCTCAGAATATCTAATATAACTTCTCTACAGTTAATATGTACGCGCAGCTATTTACTTCTGACGGAAGGAAGTCATTGGCTGCGCGATGTAGAATTTTTGAAAAGGTGTTAATCTCGCGCGGGATATCTGTCACGAATCTAAGAATTAAGATTACACACGTATTTACGCGCTTGTGTATATGTATATATACGCGTGTTCGATCCGCAGAAATTATGACATAAATCACGCATCCTTCTACCCTCTCTCGTACCCGCGTCTTTCTGCCACTATCGTGCAGCCAATTGTCAATTTTTCTCAGCGTCGTAGAGCTCGCACCCCATCAATAAGATCGCTCTCAAAGAGATTTGCCAGCGGCGAGCGATGGATAGAACGCGATGGATGATAAATATAGGGCGGTGCCGGGGATAGGGGGATCGTGTATAAAGCACTGAAAAATTGACACCACCCAGCCGAGGTAACGAGCGATCTCTGCGAAGTATATAACGTTAGTCGTTAGGAGATTTCGCCCTTTCGACCCCCTCTCTCTCTCTCTCTCCACTTCGTCTCCTCACGCGCCTCTTCCCTCGTCTCGTCGGCTCTTCTTACCATCTCTCGTAACATCTCTCCTCGAGTCGCACACGCCTCGCACCCTCTTCGTTTTATTGCGAGTACGTGAGAGATTAGCGAATTAGCCGCGTGCAAAGCATTGCTGATCAAAGCCTACAAGAAGCGTCTCCGGATGTAGGGGCCATCATCGTCGTTCTCTCGGGAGGAAACTTACTTCACATCGCAATATTCGAATCCTTTGCAAGTGCATGAACAAGCAAGATATATATATATATATATATACATATATTATATATTATATATATAAAGTAATTTCAAGTGATCTCTATTATCACGTCGAACAATCATAAAATAGAAAAGAGATAAAGTTACAAGAGGTTACAGTAAAAGATAAGATCGATGATTTTTCTCGTTACAAGAAACAATCGTTCATCCTGTTACTTTATCAATGCACAAGTGGAAGCTTGTAACAATGAACGTTCTCATTCGCGCGATCGTTATTGACAGCGAGAAGTAGTCTTGCTTTTCTGCAATAAGAATCCAGATACTCAGGCAAGGTCTTTATTAACTTTCCAGTTGGATCGACACGCAAACTATTTTGTCGTATCCGATGCGCTGCATGGATAAGATAAAACTCCAGGTGGGATAAAACCACTTTCAATTTTGCCTTAATACCGAGGATAGAGTCTCGTGTATTCCGAGTTACAGGCAAAGGCAGAGTGTGATTGCCACTGGAGCCTCAGTAGTAAAGGAAAATCATTTCACGCTCCACTTGTCTCGCTGCTTTCCGCCTTGCTAAGGATAGATCGTTTCGCGTCTCGTTAGCATTCTGTTCTCCATGGAAATACTTTACTGTGATGAATAACTGTTTGCCGTATTCATGCATCCGTACATTTTTTAATAGCACGCGCGTTCTGATAGCGTCTTTGGCATCACATCAATTCCTACAGCTTTTAATATATTAGATAACGTAAATAAAATATTAAAAATGAAAGAAAAGATTTATTTTACTATATCAATTTATTTTCTCATGTAGAATCACCCTTTTTAGTTACAGAGTAATACTGTATATCTTAGAATTTTTGGGAGATCTTATATATTTATACAAAAGAGAGAGGAGAGAGAGAGAGAGAGAGAGAGATGGAGGGAGGTATCAATTACTTCAAAGATTAAAACTAAACGCTAATGTCATTACCGCTCGACGAAGATTACTTCCGGATCTCTTTTGACTTTTCTTCGGTCCCGTGTATCTTAATACCGGGAATAAATGCGCTTCGCGTATCTCGATGAGCGTCGCGCGAAGGCGACGTAGTAACCCGGACTGGTAAAGGAAAACCATTTCACGCCCGACTTGGCGGCTCCTGTCCTGGCGGGAGTAGTCGATCGTTTCGCGTCTCGTTAGCATCTCATCCATCGCCCGTGTCTGCCTGCCTGTCGGCCGCCGGCGGGCGAAATTTCGCAGCGCCGTGCCGTTCCGTTCCCTCGGGCACGTTCCTCTTCTCTCCCCGCCGCCTCATCCCCCATTCTCATCCATTCACGATCCATCGAGAGAATCTGAGATTTCCTCCGAGGAGATGCGTGCAAAACTAGCGTGACGAGACGTTTCGCAACATATAAAAAGCGCCTCGGCCACGAACGCGTCAACGATAACGAAGCCGTGCCTCCTCGTCGACGAACGTCGATTGAGATATCGTGCGCCCTTCGAATACAACTTTTCCTTCGCCGAATCGGAGGTGGCGCGTGGATGCCTATATTTATTCAGCAACTTCGCGAAATTTTTTCCATCTCGAAATATGCGTTCAATGTGTCGTGATAAACTATAGCGAACGATAAACTATAGCAACGAAGCGGAAAGTTCTCTGTTAGCTGCGTAATTTTGATCAATAACGCGCGTTACATTTTGTGAAAAATTACAGAAATATGCAATCTTTGATTGTATTTTTCATTATTACATAATTGCAGTTAGAATAGAGTCTTATTAAAATCGAATCTTTTTTTTCAGATGGTGATATTGAGAGGTTAACATGCTGTAATTTCTAGCTATTTTTGCAAAAAATTTGTTCTTTTGTATGATAAAATTTTAATGTTTATTGTATATTTGCATATTGTTTATTGCATATTGATATTTAATTATTTTTTTATTTATTCCATGCATTATTTCTCATCTTTATTAAATGAATTTTAGTTGAACAATATGATTTTTGTTACTGGTAATGCCATCTGATACTTTCACACAGTAAAATCATCGATATCCTTAAGATTTCAAACATGTACGGCGATGTTTCATAGTCGAGAGGCTGTCGGGGAACTTATACGTCGATACATAAGTTCGGAATTTATTCACGACCCTTCGATATACTTCGCGGGAAGTATCCTCGCAAAGTAATCCGCGTCGGGGCAAAGGGTAATTTAGTACTTGTTTTAAGTCAGGCACGATGAACATTTTCCCCGGATATAATAGGGAACTCTGCGTCGGACTTTTATCGTGCGCGCGTTAAAGCGACGAAGTTAGCCTCGAGCCGATATAGCCGGCCAATCTCTGCTTTATAAGAAGCAACATTTCTTTCGTATGCCTTCCTCGCCGGGGTATTTGCATTTTAAAAGAATCCTTCCCTATCCCATTCAGCCAACGTGCTGGATAGACCCCACCCCCCTTGAAAAATTTGAAACTGTCGGGCTGGATGTCAGACCACCCCTCATGTCAGTTCACTGTAATTTGTGGCGTCCGTGATAAAATCTGGATGAATCTACCAGCGAGGGTCACACCAGAGAGAGAGAGAGAGAGAGAGAGAGAGAGAGACATGATCCAATCGTCAACCCCATTCTGGAAAAATAATACGAGCTGTAAGGCAAATAACCCTATGACGGCCAACCTCATTAAATGGGGCTGTAATTAACAGGGATCTTATCGCGGTATATTAATGCGCAATTAGTACGAAACAAGGGCAAGATTTCAACTCTTAAACTTTTGCGCAAGTAGTTGGAAAAGTTCGGACGACTTTCGCAATATATTTTTCCGAAAAACTAAACCAAGTTTAAATGATATAAAGTACGACACTTAAAATTCACTTAATATTTATTCTAGATTTATCACAAAAAGTATTCTGTTTTTAGTCTTTTGACTATGATTGAATCATTTCATTTATTGCCTTATTTTGCAAATTGACCATCCCTCAAACTTTTAGATGCATATAAATGCATAAAGTGAATAATTTTGTAATCAATGTACATTTACATTAACGATATAACGAAATAGGATAAATTTGGATAATTTTTCAAATAGATTTATGCATTCGTATTTATTACAAATAATATAAGAATGACAATTCTAAATCACTTTATATATTCATTTCTGATGATCTCGAAACAAAAATATGAATGTTATAGGACTCCCGTTGAAATACCGTCGAGGGGAAATACAATGTACTCGCCGGTTTCGCATAAACTGTGTTTTGGTCGTTCAAAGAATTTGCAAGCGGCCGCTTTCCATATCAAAGGAGTGCAGATACCGTGCCAATTTTGCATACAACCACGTCCGATCGCTCACGGGTTCCCCATGTCCGTAATGAAACATATTAGACGGTCCTTTTGTACCTGCGCTTCCATTAGCTTTATATCAATTAGCGGATCGTATAAAAGTTAATTGGCGTTTCAAGGGCGGAACAATTTTTTCAGCTCCCCATTCACGCCGCCATTTGCGAAAGTCTGACGTTCATGGCCGCGGGCGAGAGACAGGAAAAGGGTGACTAAGTAGCCCAATAACGGTAGGGCTTTGCGTTTCATAGCTCACGGTCGGAAGCCAGCCGTTGTAAGAGGAATTTCAGGCCGTCTCGGGCCAAGGGGACCCGATGCTCAAAGACCGCGGAACGGCAAAGTGAAATATGGCGAATTTGCCTTGGAAATTATTGCGATAAGTCTGAGTGGCACTTAGGGGGCTCCAATTACACACGAGGGCGTTATCGCGACGCGCGACGAAATCCGAGTTTGGACGAACCACTGATCGCCATTGTATGTGGAAGCGTCATTACTCTCGGTGCTTCCGTTGTGTCGGATCCGGAGATCGGCGGATTCTCGAAGAGAGGAAATATTATTTCGCGACGACGATGCGACGGATACACGGAAGGGAGGTGCGTGGAAATGGCAGCTGACGAGCCAACGAGATCCGCGAATATCGTATCAGCAACGAAGCGTACTTGTAGCGCGCGAGCATTGAATTCCGAAAAAAAAATACCCCGTTACATCAACGATCGAGAAGAATAAATAGATCGTGAGTAAACTCGGAAAGCTACGTAAATTTGTGATTAACCTAGAAGCATCACGATTGTAATAACTTAATTGTAACACAATAATTCACAATTTAATTGTGTTAGGAGAAAGCGGACTTAAATCAGTGTACGTAAATAGCTCAAATTGTGGCTAAACTTGTGAGAATGAATCTGATCTTATTTACATATCTCCGGCACTGAAACATGCAATCTCTCTCTCTCTCTCTCTCTCTTTCTCTCTCTCTCGTGATGCATCCCTTCCAATGCACGGTATACCATCTATCTATCGATTATGTAAACAGATTGCTTACCATTGCGATATCGCGATGGAATAGCATTCGACATACTCCCGAGTTAATCAGTGTCAGTTCGATTTAACTTATCGGAAGTTGTTTCAGTTAAATGACTTTGGAATTGCAAAATGTCAAACTCGGTGAAGAGAGTGGACGTCCCGCTAAACAATGAGTCTCAAGATGTTTTATAAACTTGTTCTTTCACTTTTTGTGTTACAACGCAGATGTTACAGAATTTTGTCGATAATGTCTAACAATCTGCAGAGTGTTAAATTACAATTCTCGCTTGTTTCGCGTTAAAGTAAAAATATCACATTGTACAGAGTATTAGGAGAGATAAGAACAGATCTCAAATTGTAATAACAGATTGCCGGGCTTTCGTCAGTGAAATATGTATCAGTGATGCTCGCCAGGATTCATTACTGAAGTTTTCGCGCGCGAAGACTCGATCTTGAGAGCTTAGCGCGTTCCGAGCGCAATCGGATACGTGACACGTCCCGATTAATGTAGACAAAAAGGAGGATGTCTGTGCCACTAGGAATTCGTTTTCCTTCGAGTATTCACTGTTCGAGTATGTGCACCTGTTGCGCATTTGTTGCGCACGGCGAAACGCAGCGGATTATTCTTTTTGGTGGCGCGTATCACCGCGCGTCAAACATCAAGTATTCGTATGCAAACGCACTTCACTCGCGTGCAACGACTTCTAAGCACGTGCTGTTACGGGATTTCGCGTTTAACTTGCGATCGTGCGCTCCCTTAACTATTACATTTTATTCCTTTCTTACACATACGATAGAAAAATCACCAATAAGCTAACTGTTGAATTAATTCAGTTTAGTAATGAATATCATAAAATTATCTGATAATATGTATAAAATTTGTATAAAGAATAGAAGAGAGAGATGTTATTATATATATTTTAATTGATGATATTTAATTTAATTTTTACTTAATTTAGCGAAAAATAGAGTTGAAATAAAATTAATTTAACATACTTTCGTGAATATAAAAACATAATGTAAAAAAATTTACATTTTATTAATAGTATATATTAAATCAAATAAATATTTCATAAAAATAACAAACGACATTGCTTTAGTATTATTACTTTTATCGTAGTTATTCGAAAAAGGGAATATATGCATTAAATATAAACATATATGAACCATATTTGTATATTTTACATTTGAATGAACATACAAAAAATATATGCAAGTATATGATGTATATATTGTACGAATATTATTTTTTTAAGCATCATTGATTTTATCTTCGATTCTGATTTGTTGAACCCTATTCTTTTAAACAAGCCGTTAAGAATGATGGTTAAGAACGAGCGATCGTTTCTCCTTTCACGCTAGAAAACGTTGACGGCGTAATATACCAAAAGTGTAGTGTCAGCACAGATTAATGGCGGGTCCTAAAATGTTTTCGGCGGCGGCGCGAGCGAGCGTTCACCAGCTGGGAAACGTCGAACACGCGCGCAGAAAGCCGGGACGATAGGATAGCCGATGGCCCGGGATTCTCCTGCGATCCGCAAAAAAGTGAGCAAACCGAAGGAAGGAGCTAATCTTTCCGCACCAAATACAGCGCCCGACGGAGAGAATCACGTGGACGGTGAAGTCGATTGAACGCAGTGATGCGTGGCGGTCTTGATTCTACGCGAAGTTTTTCTCCGAAGGAACAGCAGGAAATCTTACGTATTTATCGGTCGTTTCTCGTTGTACAGCGTGTGAGGAATTGTTGTGTGAAATATTATTACACTCTCCGACTTATATTTGATCTGATTAAATGAAATATCATCTGACATTCTCAGACGAAAAATGAATTTAGTCGCTCGTGGCTCACTTTTATTTCTTCGATATGACGAAACAGATTTATTCGTCGATAAAATAGAAATAAAAATTCTGAACACTAAAAATAAAATTACTACAGAAATTATTATAGAAAACCGTACCTATTTATCTCCACTTCTGTGACTATTTTTCCGAAGGGAAAAGGCGATAAAAGTGTATAACAGCGCATAACTATATCGGAGATATAGATCTTATCGTCAAATATAAAATATCCTTTAATCGCTTGAAATTGCGCTACGCTGCAAAATATGGCGGCTCTTACTCCGAACGTGTAAGGTCGGCGGACGGTTAGCCATGAGAACGTGCCGCATTACGCTCGTTTCGCCAGTCATAACTTGATAACGACAACGGAAAGTGCGTTTTCACTTCTCTTAAATAAAAGCTTGCGCAAAGTTTTAAGGTCTCCCCGACGGGCGCACTCGAGGCACATCAATGACTCTTCGGCTTATTGACAGTTCCCGGTAAGCCGGATACTTATCAGCGGAAATACGGGCTAAACGCAGGGTCGATTGTCGAGAAGATAGACCTCCCTCCCTCCCTCCCTCTCCCCGTGCTTGATTGAATTGCATGCATTGATTTATTCCACTTGTATTTTGCCTCTCAAGAGAGAAGTTTTCGACGAGTCGCGACGTTCGACGGATTCGTCGGCGTGATTTTACCGTAATTTCGACCTGCTTGAACATAATGGACTTTAATGGTACGACTACGTTTACGATGAAACTGGAAGGACGATTGTGAGATCAATGCAGTTTGGCATTCCACAGTTTTTGTATGCCTTATACTCGCTTCCGTATGTTTTCTTATCAGCAGCGCGAAAAATGTTAATTGAGTTTGTGTAAACAATTAGACGAAGTGCTTTCTTATTCATATAGCAATCTCGGTGCAGCCTGCCGAGAATACGAGCGAAATCCGTGAAACGAAATATCGTGTTTAATAATTGTCCGTTATTATTCGTTATTGCATCGGAAAAGTATTTGAGAAAGAAGACGGGTCGTTAAGGCGTAAACGCTGCGGCGTTTAAACGACTTTCAAAAACATTCCACTCTTCTCGCGGAGGCGAAATTACCGAGACTCGCTCTGAATATTTAACGTTTCCTTCGAGTTTCTTGGATACCGGGGAGAGGTGGCGTCTCGAGACAGACATACCTTCCGTCTCGGCATGCGCCAGTATTGCAACGCGCATTTAAGAACTCCCTTGTCCCGCGTTGATTCCTTCATTACCAGAAAGTGAAGTCTTTCTTCCTTAATCTCCAAGTTATTTTCTCTAAAGGGCGCATCGTCCCTCCAGTAATTAAATCAAATTTCGAGAGGGAATTTGTGTTCGCGACTCTCTCTCTCTCTTTCTCTCTTCTTCAACACACACCGATATAACTTCAAAATATTTTTCAATCTTCAGCACTCGCGTATAATGAGTATTTGTGTACTCAGTACTTTAATGTACTACGCTAAAGAATTTTCTCTTGGTGTTTTGTGATTCATTATTACTTCGTTTTATGTAATGAAAGTATAGAAATGCGTATTCTTTGTTTGAAAGAAGGAAAATGTCTTATTTGAGTTGATTTGAGTGTATTAATTTATGTATAATAATCATTATGTGCATAACATATATGCACATAATCGCCAAGTTACAGATGATTATAGTTTAATTATCGCATTATTAATGTTTTGTATGTGTTGTGGTTATTTCCTAATTAAAGGATTAAATGGATGCAGATATATTTTGGCAATAATAATTAAAGTTCATCAATTTTAACGTTCAATTGATAGCTATAATACTATTATCTAATATTACCTGTATATGATATAATAATATAATATTATATGCACAATGCAATAGATCTGTAATTAAATCAAGAGAGCTTTACAACTCTTATAAAAGTGTAACGTTTATCTATTTGCTGCTGCAAATATAACATCACAAATAACTTCACTGCGGACAACACGTTGTAGTGTTATTATACAATCTTCATGTGCGGATAATAGTCTGCAAGCACAGTATTGTATCATATACACCGAGCAGTTAGTTTGCTTTCCTCACACACGACTTTCTTTCTGATCTCAAAGCAGGACGAAGGACGCGCGCTCGGGATATTATGAAATTTTACGAACTACAGGCGAACTGAGATCCTCCTGGGGCATATGTACGGCACCATGTGCTACGAATGCGTTTCCATCTGCGTCTTGGGAATGTTTCTGGCGTTATGTTTCCGTATTAACACCTGCTGTGGATCCCTTCGTTCCTCTCCGCCCACGCACGTCCGGAGCACTCTCGGAACGTTGATATGAGTTTCAGTGCGACTCGTACGTTTTCTAAATCCACCGTGGCGTTGGGCGTAACCCTCCGACGCGACGACCCGAGGAAAATTTCTTTCTGAGATTCCATTCAGACGCCCCCTTTTCGCAGTGACGGCCAACGTGCGCAACGTGGATCTTTGGAAGCTTTCCAAGATTGTGGATTACGCAATCATTTCGTGAAAATTAAAGCGCATCGTCAACTAGAAATTTTTCAAAGGTCATATTTACTACTCCTTATAAGCGTAAATTTGCCTTATATTGTTGCAGCTTAGGTATCCCACATCTAAATTGCAAAATTTGTATCAAACCTAGAGTCGTTTAGATTCTGGCTCGCACTGAATTTGAACGTTAATGAATCTCATGAAAGCTCTCTTAAGCGCTCATATTGTGGTTTATGAAATTTTTTTTTAATAGAATACAATATAGATGTATAAATATATGATTGTATAAATATATCTCCTGTAATATTCCGGGAAAGTGTCATTAACGATCCACGCGATGCGATTTTATTGCCGCTATCGTAAAAAAGTTTAATTACGTGATTCAGATCGACGCAAACGTTGTTGGGTCAAATGCGGCTTAAATTTTTTTCTCATCTTTTCATTTTATACGGTGCATATGCTCAACCTTCGAACACGTTGGGAAAGGATTAAACCCTTTTCACCTCGTTTCGAGCGAGCAAAAATATCTCTGTCCATGCTAATACCCCCTTGCCGCGATATTTTGCCCGAGAGTCCGAATCTAAACCTTTAATCTTTATTGTGCAAATAAGTAAAACATAACTAACAAACTTAACTACTAACTTACAAACAACACGGCAACAAATACAATAACGCTATTTTATCAAAATCTTGAATTACACTTGTTTAATCTACATATTTTTTAGAAAGATATAAATATCATTTTTTTCTGAAACATGGTTTTATTGTTAAAACATCAATAGCATTTCAAAAATAATAACAGTAATTCTCTCCAAAGAAAAGTATTGCATTATATAATACATAAATATGAAGATGTAATGGTGTATATAAACGCCATTTATTTTTCTCATTCTGACAAAGAGAATATGTTCACATTTAACAATGTATTTCACATTTCGGGACGGCCACGGTTAAATCTTTCCACATTAATATGATAATTAAGATATATCTAATATCGCACGTATTAAAACACAAATTTATGCAGATGCGGAACGAAATGCCGTACTTTACTGTTACGGAGAGAGAATTTCATATTTTCAGTAAGATTCGATTTTACAATCTTTCAATGCCCATGGAGCAGCATACGTTCATAGGGGAACATATAACCGTATTCGCAGAACGGCGCGCGCAAGGACCTTTCTTCTCTTCCCAAACCTTTTTCTCTTCTCGATTCGCGATCGCGTTACATGGTTCTGGAATCTTTCCAAGGAGTCGGCTCCGCGATTTTTAGAGCGAAGATTGAGGCGAAAAGTGTATGCAAAGTACCTTCGGATTTTCCGAGATTCTTGATACGTTTTCGGGACTTCATGTTACTACCTAGATAATATGGACCTGACACAATCTTCTCGTTGTTACGTGAAGAATTTTTCTAAAGCCGTACGATTTTTAATTAGGATTAAAGCATTTGTTGTCACGTTAACAGAAGTGTTTTAAATAATGCTTTGAAAAAATCTTATTTGTTAAAAGTACTTCCGATATTGTAAAAAAAAACAATTACAGTACACTCCTTCGCAGTAAGTAACCATTTTCTAATGCTAAGATTGATAATCATAAAATTATTAACAAACAGTACATTCTGTTACTATATATTTTTTTTCTTATTATCGCAATTTACTTATTTCGCAAGTTTTATTTAAATTTGCTAAAAAGTTATTGATATTGAACACATTAATATGCAAGATAAACAAAATATGATAGTAAATAAAAATATAATACAATTCAATAATTTTTATTGAATTACAGAGAAAAAGAGAGAGATTATACATCACGCAATAAACGGAGCTCATTACACTGTGATGAACATGCTAAGCTTCTGATAATATTGTAATACGCTTAACAAGTATCGAATCCATTTAATTTTCATTGTTGCTCATCCGACGTTTCTGACTTGTTACTAGATTGTTAGTGCCACGTAAGTCCAAATAAAGAAATTTCTTGTATTTACTGCGTATCACAAATGTAAAAAAAAAAAAGAATCGGAGTAAAATGTATAAAATTAAATGAAGTATAGATACGAAAAAATACGATGCGCCTCAGTGTGCTTGCTATTAATTTTATATATTTAGTTAACAAATTGAAAAAGAACACAGCCTCGGCCGTATTATTAAATCTCATGGTATTATTAAATTTTCCGTCATGCCTGCGCCGTTTTACTCGGTGCTGCAGGTGCTGCCCGCGCTATATTTTATTACATTAAATCATACCGGAGATACAATTACAATTTCTGTCTTTAGAAAGCTTTGCACGTTTCCTCTTATTCAGCGACCTATTTCGAGAACGTCCCTACCATCCGTCTTGGCAAGGCCGACAGTACGAGAAAATTTAATGAACGTGACTAGATCTTATCGAAGCGCGGCGGGAGTATGGCGGAGAAGTCAACTTGGAACTGGGAGAGATTGGCACCGCGCGCACCGCGCGTCGCCAGTTTATATGAGACAGACCTGACTTTTACGAATTTTCGATTCTCACGTCGAAAAGCAATCCACCGCAGCACGTCGGTTCGCCTCGTTCCCTTACGTTCGCCTCCGTCGAATAAGAATTACTCACCGCGTTACCCCTTGTAATTTAACTTGGACCGTATATAAATCGCTGTTGCAACTTTCCTCAAAGCATATCGTTCAAGTACAAGCATTTATCGTAGGTTTAAATGGCGTTAAATAGCTTCTCAGGATGTTCTCTCTCCCTGCAGGTTTACAATTTACTACCGATATCTCAATGGACGATAAACCCGCAATCTGCGGTTCTACGGGAGCTAGCTTGCAACAAAAAATCGAAACGGATAACAACGGGTCCCAAATGAACGGAGCGCGGACGGGAGACGTTAAGTTATAACCGAATTTACCCGACGTCTACTTTAGAGTGTTTACCCCTCTCGCGAGAATACCCCGGATACCCGGACGATTTGCATCGTTAGATTTTAATTACGCATAAGTTCCGGGCGCATTAAGAGTCGAGAGGGCAGAGCGTAAAAGGAAGGGGGGAAAAGGGGGATAAAAAACCCGAGTTTCAAGTACATTAAAGCATCTCGCGGGTTTCCTAGGAGATTCGACGTAGACAAACGGCCGGATTACCTCTCTTACGAAGCGAAAAGCGCGGCCGGGCGTAGAACGGCGAGCTGCTCCCTTTTTTTTTGTTTTTGTTTTCAAAGCCGACTCCGAGTTGCCAGGCTGGGCTTAATCAGTTGTTAGCCCAACCTGGCCAATTGAAAGTTGGCGAAAATTAAAGAGAGCTTCGAGGAGATGGTACCAGGGCTAATCTCCCGTGGGACTCGCGAGATTCGCGCCAGCGATTAAACCGCGTCGCAAAATGAGAAAAGGAGACGCCGTACCGGCGGAAGTTACACTCTACCGACGTTGTCGTAAAACCGGCCAGTTTCGCAGCGCGCTACGCCGCTCTGTAAATTGCGGCTCTCATACGTTATGCTTTCTACCCCTCGCTGCGTCGCGGCGTCGCGTAAAAAGTCCGCCGTACGGACGACTTTAATTTACGTCGTACACCGAGCAACGATAGCACGTCTGAGACTAAAAACTATTCCGCGCGCGCGCGTTTGGTAAATCTGATTAAATGCGACATTGCATTCGCCTCTAAATTGCTCGTCTGAGACGCTAACGCCGCATCTCATACTACATGCTTGTAATGTATACTTTACGATAGCCCGAGAAAGCGACAAGAAAGTTGCTTGATTATAAAATGACTGCGGGAAGATCTTGTGTTACGTATTTATTATCGCATTTTGAAATGTAAATATAAAATATTTTCCTCGTTCTTGAAAAGTTCTTATATCTAAGTAAAACATGCATCCCTTTTTTGCATACGGTTACTTCATTTATTAACACATTGTGTGCCTAGCCATTTTTGCCCGGCTTATTACTGTGTACGCCATAATAAACTTTTCATTATTAGAAAAATAACGATGAAATAGTGTAAAACGGTTAAATAAGATTTTATTCTCATATAGATGCGACGAACTTTTATTTTACGTTGTTATCTAGCTATTCAAAATTTTATCAAATGGTATTTATTTTTTACAAGCGTTTTAAAAAAAATTTCGATAGCGCCAACCACTAGTGACCACTATGGGCAATCAATTCGTGTGAGTGTTAAACGCGTTCTGTTTCAGAGATTTTCAGATACCATCGAATCGTTTCCTTTGCCCGCGCCGCAATAACCGCTCGCGTCCGACCAGATTTTTCAACGTTACGAGGTCACTAATTGAAGCGGTTATCGCATGGTTCCTTGTTACAGAGGCACCTCGTGGGACGTATCTGCTGATAGATGGCCGCCGGCTGGATCCCGGAAACCAGTTTGTGCCAGTGAAGGAGGGCTCGGAGCTCACTCTCGAGTGCGCGGCCGAGGGTGGAAACCCACCGCCCATCTTGGCGTGGGGCATGACCTTGTCTCAAGCCACTTTAGATGGCCCGGAACAACCGCCAGACAACCTCACCGTGTTGCCCTCAACATCCGGCAGGCGCAGCGGGGCTCACCTAAAGGTCTTGAGGGGACATCACAACGCCACGATCGTTTGTGTCGCGCGCCACATTACGCTGATGATACCGATGAACGCCAGCATTCTGCTCGACGTCCAATGTGAGTATCGACAATATAACATTGCATTAGCAATTTACGTTTGAAATAATTACACTTTAGTGCGAAAACGACGAACAAAATTCATCTTTTACTTATAGTTACCTTTTTCTTAAAATTTCTTCAATAAATTTAAACGAGCAATGTTTTTCTTCAATAAAGTATCGAAATTGTCGTTTCTTATTACTTTCCAATTTTCATTGAACTTCTTAGGAAAGACACTTCAGATGATATTTCTACTAGAGGTCAACAGAAAAACAAAGTTTTGTTATCTGTTTACCTTTTTGAGAGAATTTCATTTTTATTTTCAATTTAAAATATCTGTGTAATTAGACTTCTCTGAAAACTCACAACGAACCGGTACGTCGGAATACAAAAATAACAGAAAATAATCAGCAGTTATCATACATATGCATGAGTTTAAATTGAGTTTTGAGATAGAGCGAGCGCGAAATAATTTCACAGGTCGTTTTTACTCAGGGATCGACGGGCACGAGCCAGTGAGATTTCCGCGATATTAAATCTAGATGCGCCATCGTGCCGGAAATGAGTAACGAGTAGCGTGTGTCGCGTCGGGGGCGGCAGACGAGTGCAAACTGCACCCATCGAAACTGAAATATAAACTTAATTAAGTCTGAATCCGACGACACTCGCGACTTGTTTTAAGTCCGCGAAGCAGGAAGAAGCAGCCCCGCGTTGTATTTGAGGTGCGACGACCGTGTTACAAGAGAGCCGTGGCGCGCGTAGGAAGGGGGAGGTTGCGGTGGCGGTGCGGCGTTGGGGTGACTCGGGGCGGGCGGCTCCAGGGGTGACGCCGTGTATTATGCGACGTGGAGGTAGTTTATTTTGCGTCGTTGCGCCTCTTTCGCCACTCTCGCATCCAGCGAGTCGCGGTTAGTCGGAAAGTCTCCCTCTCCCCCGACCCACCCTTCGTCCCCTACCTTGGGGAGTGGCCCAAGTCGCCGAAAGAAGCTCCTCCAGCCGGTTTCGGAGGCAAACTCCGAGGGATTAACGGGAGTTCCGCAGCGCGGACAAAAACCGGTGGAAGCGTGCGAGCGCGCGCGCGCGCTCGCGCCACCCCTGCGCTCTTTTTACTGCACGTCGCCTCCTCGGGCGTTTAGGGGAGGCTCGTCGAGGCGAGACCGCGAAGATATATCACCCGAAACTGGTTTCCTCCGCCTTCTCTTCTTCTTCAAGCGGAGAACTTCTCGGTCATCTCGTTTTCGCCCCTGCGAGTTACAGAGTAGCGCGTATAGGTTCGCGATTCTCGCTCTCGATCAGTTTCCGAAATTAAAAGTAAATAAGAAATGATTTTTTCAAATATATCTGGTTTTGAGTTAAGAGATTATATCGCAAAAAAAATATGAAATTGTCGGAAAATAAAAATTAATAATATTTAAAAAAAAACTCATAGTATAATTCTTGGAAGAGTGATATTGAATTATGACTTAAGCTGCAGTCTTGTGAGAAGAGAAACGTTTTTTTAATTTCAATAATGCTTTACGAACGCCCGAATTTAAGACTGAGGAACAACGTCCTGTAGCTAACTAGCAATTTGGGAAACCCTGCTTTAGATTATACGAAGACTGCCTCGAATTCCGCCGTCGCGGAGAGTTCTTCTTTATGTGGTGGGATGCAAGGGGAGCCCCATTGTACGCCGACATTATTTCGCTCTTTTAATCCTTTCACGCCTGTCCGAACGCCGCGTCGTCGTCCGGCGGCCCGGGACTGAAACGAGCTTCTCGAGAACTTACTCCACGAAGGAGAAAGTTCACCGCGAGTCGTTTAACCGCTGGGAAAAAGGCGGACGAGGATACACCAAGACACATGAATTTTCCGCCGGGAATTTTCAAGGACACCGCCGATCGATCGCGTGATTAATGTTACCGTCCCGTAATGAACTTCGATGCTCGTCTTGGAAATGATACTTAACAAACGACAACTAGAGTTTACTTTACATTTATCGCGGAGCACGAGATCTTTCGGGGAATACGATATAAGGATGAAAAAGTAAATAGGTATGAAAAAAAAATAGACGATGACACATTTTCAATTTTTATTTAATATTCATTGCAATTTTTCTCCTCGCGATATTTCTCTTCAACTTGATTTGTGAGAATCCTCGCGTTCGTCATCGAATTTGCGGCGCGATGCGGATATCTAATTTCAAAGACGATACGGGCGCGAGCATGCAGCCGCGCTGAAACGTCTCGAGGATGCAAATTTTCTAGGCGAACAGCTTGCACGCCCGCTCGGCGTCTTAGAGGGAAGAGAGAATGCGGGTGCCTTACGGGCGATAGTGATATCGTACCGGATCGGTCGTACGTCCTTCCTCCTTCTCTTTCCCCTCTTACCTTTTTTTTCTCGCGAATTTATTCCAGCCGTACTTACGTATCCCCGCTGTCGCGCCGGGGACAGGACAGAGGAGGTACATTTGTCGGCGTCTGAGCGAGCAAATTTTCCGGTAGGACGGTCGCCAAAGGCGCTCGGGGTGTCCTGGGACGCCTTTATGACGCCGGGGTGAAAGGGGGACCCCGCACGTGGTGACCCACTTTCCATATCGTTGCGGCGCATCGCCGTTTGTCATTACGCGTAATGCAGGCTATTACCGGTTGTCATCGCCGTCCCATATCGAATAAATGATTTTACTTTTAAATCGCGTCGCGGCCGACAACGCGATTAATCATCTCGTGGCATGTCCCGAGTCGAGTCGCGCGGCGGACGCGCCGCGCCGCGACCGCGGCTATTTTACATAAGTTCGACTCCCTCCCGGCTATAGGAGTATTCGATTTGTACTTGCCGGCGACGGCCGGAAAACGCGATCGGATTCACCATAAATCACGCTGATTTTTGGCGACATTCGTTATTTGCAGTTGACCCGAATACGCGCCGCGGCAACTTCCGGAACGGTCTTCCCACCGAGCCGATCCCGACAGCGTGCTATGAATATGTAGCGAGCGTAGCCGTAAAATTGTAACCGCGGTTTGGATACACGAGCGAGCAAGACGAGCTTCATCTCGATGTACATTCTAATCGATCTACGCGCGGCGCGCGTTCGCTTCGTTAAGCCGAAAATTCGCGCTGTGAATTACGAAGAAGTAGTTGGGAAAAAGCTTATTGTTCTTCTACGCGGTAATTGTCAAAGTATCGCCCTGCAACTTTGTCATACCTTAATTCTTAGCAGATATCGTCGGAACTTCCAACTTCGACATTCCTGGGCTTTTGTGTACAAGTTATAAAAAATGATTAAATTATTCGTTGCATCAAAAAGTTCAGCGGATACTTAAATCGACGCGGTGTACAGTGAACAATAAAGCTATTTTACTTTTACCGATGTTGTTGAAATAATTTATTTAATTTAAATAAGTTTGTATATACCGTATAAAGTTATGAAAGACTATTTTGTACGCTCATTATCACGGTTTCAGCTTCATAGCGTAAAGATTTCTAAAAGGAAAACATTATTCTCACGGAGACATAATCTCGTAAAGCCTTGTATTAAGTTGTCAGTTATGATAACAAATAATAACACTTGTACGTATTTGCACTTGAAATACTGCAAAGTACTAATTGGCACTTCAGAAATCTCTACATCGTGCCGCTGTTGTCGTATGGAAACACTACTGAGTCGTCCTCGTTAGTTACAATGAGAATTTAATCGCTCTGAAAGAGCACACAAATGCAATAGTATCCTACATAAGTTATGACAAAGCCGCTGTTTGCACAGTCGCCATTCGTAATCCGATTCCAGCTTTGAAGAAGTAATTGCTGCAGATTTGTCGGGTCAATGTGTCAAATAATTTAATGCTCCCTTGACTGATAAAAAAATCCTATGTACACATTACGTTCAAAACAATTATTGAATATATTTAGTATTTGCAGACTTTTTGTTGCGAAATAAAAAGAGATTCGATATTTCATGACAAAGCTTTGTAAATTTAGTCAAATTTAGTAAAAATATGGCTTTTACATAAATATTTGATAATAACAAGAAGCAAAAAAAGAATAAAGCGTTTTGATATTTTTTATTACTATTCCTGATATTGCAAATTTAGCAATTTTAAAAGCGCCGTGCCACGTCTCGTTTATAGCTTATATCGACTGTATTTATCTAAATATGTAGAGATAGTTGGTTGAATTTTTCTGGCCGAGGCTTGTTTCCTTCGCCGTGCAGAAAATATGCAAATAACGTGATCATCATGCTTATCGCGTTCGAGTTCTGAAACTTTTTTGATCACTCTCAGACGCGGCGTATTTGACGCGCGTAACGTTCAGAGAGGGACCGACATTCGTTCAAGTTCGCACGAAAGTTCACGATATTGGCATGGTGCTTCGGTTAATAAGATGCAAAATACTTGGGAACTAGCCGTCGCCGAGGACGACAAGCGGGCGAAGATCAATATGCATTCTGGTCATGGAACGCAGTCTCGTCAAAATGACATAATATACCTGCAAAAATCGCAATGGTATATAAATTTCGGAACGTGCGCTAACTTAATTTTTGCTCTGAAAAATATTTTATAAACCGTTCCACGTGATATATGGCAAATACGGAAAATCCTGATTTTTTTTTAGATTGTATGTAACAAAGAACTTAATACGTGAACTCGCAGTTTTCTAACATGTGCTACATATGTTTCAATCAAACTGTTCTTTTGTATGAATTAATTAATGTGAGCAAAAGTTAAAAGTAATTGAGCATAGTTTTAGCTTATATAACATACTTTGATCACAGACTGTGTGTCGTTATCGTCTGTAAAATTTAATATCGCATTTTATTAATTTTATCACTGTGTGATCAAATTTACTTTTACGAACTAGTTTCTCTTCCATAAAATCTGTTTTATTAAAAATTGCTCTGTTTCTCTCCCTCTCTCTCTCTCTCTCTTTCTCTCTCTCTCTCTATCCCTTTCTCTTTTTTCACACACCTCTTTTCTATATTGCAAAAAAAAACTACGAATAAATAAATCATGGAATTGAATGTAAGCTACGGCATTTTCCAGCGTGCAACAATTGTTTCATCGCACCTGTCAACAATATTTACTAACGACAAACAGCGAGAAAATGTTTTACTTGAAATTCCAATCCCTCGTCAACTTTTTTTTCCATTAAATCCATGTGTACCGCGACCGTATCGTTATGGAATTCAGCTACGCTCGTTGTTATCGGTTTTGGCAGAAAAGATTCGTTACGCGACGATATCGGTGATTCGGGTATACCGATCAATCGGGATAATTTAATGAAAAACTAATGCGATATATAGCCGGCGGCTCTCTCGTACGGTGCTTCTTAAATACGCCAAATATCAACAGGTTGTTGATTTCGCTGACCGTGTTTCCCGGTTATTTAGTTCACCTTTGGACAGGTGGCTGCGTTTGTGAATGTGGACGCCCATGGGTACTTGACATGGGATACATCTATGCGTGACTGCTTTCAATATCCGATCATACATACGTATACACACACACACACACACACACACACACACACACACACGCGCGCGCGCGCGCGCGCGCGCGCGCGCGTGATAAATATACATATTTCGTTACACGCGAATATGGAGCTGTTACTTGTTGTTGCGTAGGTTTTTAATTATTCCTTGCAACTCGCGCGTGCAAACAACCGCGCGTGGAAACCGTCGTCGTTTCACAATGCACGACGCATGTCTCATCGCTCTGTTATCGGTCATATTCAAGCCCGCGGACAATCAATTACATATTCGAAGCTATATGGACTGTCGCGCGTCCGCAGAACTCGTATATTTGTTACGCGACGTACGCGCAATGTACGACATTGATATATACGTCATGATTAGCGTTTACGTAACACGATTTACGAGATAAAATACAATCCCATTGCGTATGCTTAAACGCGTATTAGTTGAGCTATGAACGGATATGATTACGGACGGTTACAAGGGTCATCAATATTTTATATGACATTTAGCCCGCCGATATCATTTGCAATTTGCGCGAGCACGAATGGCGCTCCATTGATTTGACAGGTTGTTACGAATTATTATTACTGCATGTTTTGCTCGTAATGCCAGGCGACTGTATTCCTGACTAATTCATTTCGGTGTAATTCGCCATCCATTGGCCTGGATGGCGTAATTGTGAGGACATCCAAACGCGGTAATGAATCTCAAATACGATTATTGTAGGGACATGCAGCGCAACTTCGTTCGTTTCAGCGAGTCCCGAACACGGGCGGATCTATTTGCGATCCAAAATGATTAAATTAGAAAATGCAGTCCGGAGTGTTTGATCTGAAAATTTTATGCACCGCACTCGATGACAATTAGAATCGCGCGCGAGTTATAGTCACAGTCAATTTATAATGTCGCGCGCGATCACGCGTTTTCGACGACATTAATACCGATGGACATCTTCTAATGCGCAGCTGCTGTCACTTAATGGCTCTTGTATTTTTTTTTCACAAGCACTTTTTGCACGACCGTACTTCGCGTGTCGCAAAAATTCAATTCCGCGATGCGTTTTGTAGCGCTGTCGTACCGAATTTTACTCGCGCTATATTGTTTTTTTTTTTTTTTTTCAAGAGTGCACAAGTTAGCTCGTCGTCGACAATGTACATTTCGACAGTGAATGTTTTGTATATTTCAATAAAAAAAAAAGGGAAATAAATGGTCACGGACGTGACGTACTAAATAATTTTCATGTTCGGCTGCACATATTGAAATATCACATCAGTTATTAAATATAATATTATTTAAATGCATTGCAAGAAATGATTTTTGCAAGAAATAAAATTATATTTTTTACAGCTCCATTTGAAAATTATCGAGTCTGATAAGTGATCACTTTCTCTTATTGTTAGTTATTTATACAAATATTTATACATTATTTTTTATAAATAATTATTTTTATTGGTATAGATAATTAGTTTGTATAAACTGTATATCAATTATATCTACAGTTATTGCTAAATAACCTATAACCATTTAATAACCTTTGTATTTTTAATAAATTACGTTATATACGCCACGCGCGCCACGTGCTCCACGCGCTGAAATATAATAACTATAATAATAAATATAAACCACGCAAAAAAGTTATTAAATACAAGATAAAATTTTATAAAATAAAATTTTATCTTGTATTTAATAACTTTTTTATAAAATAAAATTTTATCTTGTATTATTAGTTAACTCTGATTATAATTTGACTGCTGCAGTTTCAGAAAAAATTCTTGCAGATAATATTTTATCTCTATTGAATACTGTCATATGTAAAGAAATATCATAAAACTGTAAAATATTATCTAATGTTATCTAATATACGTTACGCTAAAATAGAAATATGTCTATGTATCTTGTTAGACGAAATTTCTTGTTTGTGCCCGAGAAAAAAAGTTCCACATATAATTATATACGAAATAAGTCCATATATGTTTCTTCCCTTCGTAAAATTATTCTTTAATACAAAATTGATAATAATAAGAAAGAAATAATTAAAATTCTTATCAAATAATTAAAATTCTTATCAACGATTTTTACAAAAAATCAAGTTTAAAGAAATGAGAAAAATTGCTCATATGGTATAATCATATATGAGTGATTAAAAATATACATATATAATTATATATGAACAATTTTTTTCATTTCTTCAAACTTGATATTTTGTAAAAAGAAAACAATGTAAAAATTATTCTTTTAATTATTTTTTTATGTTTCTTTCTTATTATTATCAACTTTGTATTAAAGAATAATTTTACAAAGGAAAGAAACATATATGGACATATTTTGCATATAATTACATATAATTATATGTGGAACTTTTTTTCCCGGGTGTATTTGTATAGAAATCATAATATTAATGTATAATCGTTATTCATCAGAATGTTAATTGACATCTGTCGGCAAAATTACAAATATCCTCTCGCAACATGCTTGATCTCTCGATGCAATTACTCATTGCGATCACGTGTGACGTGGCAATTTCGCGTAGAAAGTCTTTTTGATCCACAATCGAAGTCGGTCCGCCGGCAAACCAGTAGGCCAAAAATTCGATTGCGGTCACGGTCGGCGGAATCTTATTAACAAACGAGCCCCAAGGGGCTTTCTACCGAGCACGCCACATGCCTGTCACTTCCGCGGGATGATACGTGGTCCGTGAAAATGACGCGATTGGATTGGACGGAGACACGTGTTTAATAAAACTCGTCGTGCGCGAGATCGAAAGAGCCGTGGGCCAGAATCGAAGCCATGGAGGGATCAGCCGGGATTAGTTGAACACGCTGAATCCACCCGTCCTCCGGACGCCATGAAAGGGACACCTATAATTACGTTCCCCTTACGGCGAGAGGGCGCGAAAAGCCTTGGCGTGAATAGCGCCGGTGCCTCTTTTTCAAAAGGGGCGAAATTGACGAGCCCTCACTCTCGCGCACGTTCTTCTCTTCCCCTCAGCGATTTTCAGCGAGGAAATTATTCGCGTATATAAAACGTGCATCGGTAAACAACGTCACATTTTTTTTTTCACATTTATAGTATAAAATCAAATCGTATTAATAGACAAAAGGAATTTATCTTGTAGATTAAATTGTCTTTTGATGATCGAAAAATGATTAAAGTTATTTGTACGCGCTATACCGTTTCATAGCGCGTTCCCTCTCGAAAAATGTAAATGTACTGTCATCAATTACTCGTTCCGCAATTCTGGTTGAAGAGCTCAAATCCTTCTGTGACAGGTCGAGATGCGCGATATATCACTGCTGCATTAATTATATCTTCCTGCACGAATGTGCTAAATTGATACATTTCGGGTTATACATTTCATTTCAAGCCAAAGCTGCTTCACCTCGTTTTCAAACTCAATTCCTTTCAGTTATTTATTTACCGTTAAAGCGGTTCCGCGGTTACCCGGGGAACGTCCTATATAAATATATTCAAGCATTCGCTCGCGTGTAACGGATACGTACACTTAGATACACGTGTACTTCGCATCGAATCCATATCGTGGAAATATATAAAGAAGGATGGGAACAGGAGGGTGTACTTTTTTAACGGCTGAATCTGATGTGAGCGTGGAGAAAACTTTCCGCACGGTCCATTCCTTACACTCCGATTACCGTAATGTTACAGCAGATGCGAAGTGCAGCAAATTAGAGAATTTTTTCCTCTCTTTCTGCTGCTCTATTCCTCCTCCTCCTCCTCCTCTTTCTCTCTCTCTCTCTCTCTCTCTCTCTCTCTCTCTCTCTCTCAGTATCTCTTTGCCTCGATGTGAAAACACGACGCGGCCCCAAGGCGGGTTTTTCTCAGACTTCTCTCTACCGCGCGCGTGGCAATTTAGTTTCGAAGGCGGAACTTTACGGAAAGGATCGTCTTCTCTCTTAACATTGCGAAGTATGCAGGTAACGAAGAAGTTACTTCTCTCCGCGCTCTCCCCGGACCCCTAATAAACTCTGCAAGTCTTTACCGGTCTGCCCTACACCTATTTTGCACCTACTATTAGCATCGTTCGTATATGCAAGACGAGAGCTCTTTTTTCTGCCGTTTTCACAAATTCATTTGAAATATTGTAATGTATCTTAAATATGAAAAAATTATTGAATGATGATCATGGAGATAGAAAAATATTGTAACTTCAAACTAAACATACCTATACCTGTAACCAGTGCAATATTTATCAGCAAACAATGCAATTAATTTTGAGGTTTTTTTTTAAATTTATCTTTCTAGCAATTCGATTATTTTATTCTTTATTATTCACCCGCACTTTATCCTTTCGATATCGCATTCTCGCACGATATGTTGTTTTATTGATCTATATTGTACAAAAAGTCAGTGAACGCGAAATTCGAGCCTCATTAGAAAGGTATGTTTTGTATGTCGAATAGCGGAGAAATTTCTTTGACGGACGATAGCGTCTTTATCGACCGCCGTCTATAGATAAAGTGCTTACAACAATGGCGCAGCGTTCACGTATTCATTGGCAAATCTACCATTCCTTCTGCAACGGCAACGCCTGGCGTGTCAATGTCGCCCTCGATCTTCTTAAGTTTCTTCCCCCCTTTTTCCCCCGTTTTTCCCCCTTAGCTGTCGTCAGCTGCTTACTCGAACCTAGGTTCCCTCAACTTACCCCATCCATATCGTGCTTGTAGATACTCTCAATCAATCATATTTAGATCCAGCAGCCCGTGTGCTTCACGATTCATTTATATGGACTCTCCCGTGAACATTCACGCCCTCGCGTAAAGAAATGCTCGCGGGTTCACGTATGTGTGCGTAATTTACGCGCGCAGAGTTTCATGCTAAAGCGACATAACGATGGATTCATGCTCATTTTCTTGTATATATAACGATATAAAGCGATGATTTTTTTTTCTTTTTGAAGATGCTCCGTTCTGTTATAACATGTAACGAGCATTCATGAAAATGTAACGTAAATTAAAAGCACATTGTTAAACATATTATTTGTTTCCAATTGGAAGGCGGATTATTTGGAGATCTTTTTCTAAGCTTGCGATTTTTATAAGAACTTTTATAACATGTTATCGTTCATCATATATAATTTATTTTTTCGAGATTTGAGCTTAATAATACATGAAACTCTCAGGATCAACGAAGGGTATGATTTCTTTAAAATGTGAGATAAATTAAACGTACTCTCTAAATCTGAATCAGTACATAGTCATTGATTATCAATGGTTATTCATTGGATGCATCAGTGCCAAGTATTTTATTGGTAATCAGTGAAATTATAGTTAATATTA
Organism: Wasmannia auropunctata; assembly: GCF_000956235.1. Taxonomy (NCBI): domain Eukaryota; kingdom Metazoa; phylum Arthropoda; class Insecta; order Hymenoptera; family Formicidae; genus Wasmannia; species Wasmannia auropunctata. Next base: position 535,330 of record NW_012028686.1, on the reverse strand, counting down.
ATAGTTTAATTATAGATTATGAGCAAAATTATAATTAAATTATAAGTACTGACTCAATCAGTGATTTTTCAATACTTTTCCACTGATTCAGATTTAGAGAGTATATTAAGGATCGTTTCATAAGCCTTACGAGGTATAAGATGCACATTTTCCAAACGATTAGACGGCTGATTATCCGGCAATAACTGAATACTCGATTATTGTGCAATCGACGATCGAGTGAAGTAATGAGAAACAGTTAACGTTCGTTTAAACGATACGACGTGTATTATCGAAGCCGATCAGTACCGGTGATTCATAACTGCTCGATCGACTCAAGAGGATCCTGCGGTCGTTTCTCGAAAGATAGACCGGGATATGCGAACTTCGTCTATCTGATCTGCGATGAAAATTCACGCCGTCGTGTACGAAGTTGCGTAGTTTAGATACCCCTTCCAGAGTATCCCTCCAGGTGAATCCCAGTCATTCTGTCGGCCGTAGGATGGTTTGGAATTGTGAAGCGAAACGTTTGGGGTTGAAGCGATTGGCGAAGATAGCGAATCCGGATTACTGCTGCTATAGCCATTAAAGACTATTTTCCACGGAGATCTGACCGATTTCGCTTAACAATAGCTCGGGGATAACGCAGCGAGGAATAGCAGGTATTTTCGCGTTCGGGTATGTACTCGAGCTTCCATCTCTACGTTTATACGTTAAAATATAAATGTTAAGATATACTCACGTATATGCTGTATTAAAGACTATTAACAGCAACTTACAAAATTCATACTGTGATTTAAATGTTGCGTCGAAATTATGATCTGCAGAATGATTCACGCGAGACCATTCGGGGATTCAAAATATTACTTGACTTTCAAAAAGGATGGTGGGATTGTAAGAGAGCTGTTAGGTTAATTTTTTATCGTGTAATTACCCTGTAATATTTTTAAAAATAAGTTTATTAGACAAGCTGTCTAGAAAAGAATTTATATATTTAAGTTCATCTCGTCTAAAATCTCTTCTAAAATCGGAAATGTAAATGGAATGACCGTATCTAAGTAAACCAATTTGGATCTTCACGATGATTACATTGTGTTGGTGTTCATATGCCAAAATTGGCAATCAACTAATTTTCCGCTAGCTGGATTACAAACCGCCTAAACCACCATGGACTATTGTTAGTTTACAAAGCAAAAGCCGTTAGTGATGCTAACAGTTTGCTCCCATGTATTAACGAGCGTTCGCCCAATATGGGCGTGCGCGTTTACATGACTAAAATCTGGTAATTAAGATGCGCCGATTCAAGGCATTTAGCGAAGATAACGGCGCTTATTTGAGGCATTTTACGTAATCAATTATAAATAATCCTGATATTGTACAATTCGTAAAATTCGGTAATTTGGGAATGCTAATTCAAATGTCTTCTCTCCGAAAAGAGAGATTGGATTTCGATTATGTCGCTACGAGGCGTACACGTATGTTCGTATTTTTTTTCCTTTCTTTATGTGCTTGGGAATGTGGAAGTTAAACGTATAAAAAAAAAACATTGAAAGTGTTGAGCTATACATTTTGAATTCTTGGATGTCTTGAATAGTCGGAAAAGCTATTGAAAAGTTTTCCTCGATAACATGGGATGAAAGCGGAGCAAGCACATTGAAATTAGCGGTTACGTCAATAATGTCCTTTACATCGACAATTTCCTCTATGTTGTCGTCCATCTTTCGCACAGCGGGCGTGGGCAGCGTACCACGACCGCTGTTCAACGATGGATTACGGAATGAGTAGTCGGAATGAGTTAGAGCCGTTAACGACCCGCTTTCACCCGAAGAACCGCGGGTTACGGGCGTCTTATAAATGTCATTTGCCGGAAGTCATTCGCCGCTGAGATGTGCAGTACCAATAAATTCTTGACGAACGATCGATCGAGAACTCGATATGAAGACTGATGGAAGTTAATATCATCACGCTTGCGTTCTGAACGTATCGCATATTTCGACTGATATTTCAAGCCAACGTACAATTTCCGTAGTACGAATAACGATCATATTTGAGCGAGGAAAATTTTTGAAAGACTGAAAAAAAAGTAATCTCAACACAGAATTATTGACGTTTAATTCTGTTTATTTCTCTCCAAGTCGTCGCTCGATTAATTATCCGACGAATACGTATGTACGTATGTTACGAATACGTACGTTGATTTATCGAGAGTCGAGATACATCTACCGGCTCTGGTTATCGTTAGATTACGAAATGAGCCGCGTTACCGTTCCTAATGATCGGCTTTCATCGACTATCGTCGATATGAAGCGAGCCGCGAACGTGACCTGTCCGAATTCATCGGGCAAAGAGAGGCGGGCCGGAAGACGAAGTGTGGCGCAGTTTCTATTATCGACGAGTACCTGTGCTGATGGTTTCTCTCCATTTCGCAGAGGTAGATTCCGTGTACGCGCGCGCGCGAACGCGCCATGAGTTTCCCGATCACGTCAGCGCCCAAAACTTGGTAGGGTTTAGTACGTGCCATTTCTCCGAGGTACCTGCGTGGTGGGACTTGTAATTGATTTACAAGGCTCGCTCCGCGAATGGCGGAGGAGGTGGGAGCTGGAGTTTCTGGGGCGGACCGCGAAGATGTCTTCCGCTATCCTGTTAAAGGGTCGACCCCTACTGCGTCGAGAATCTCACGGGAAGATCCTCCTTCGGCGGCTTTCGCGCTCGATCATGAGGAATTAGTTAGGAGATGTCCTTTGGAACCTCAGGCAATAAGGTTTCAGGCAGCGAAGAGCACACGGCGAGGCAGAGATCAGATTATGGTAATGTCGGATATTAATATTTTTCTTCTTTCCTTCTTGCATACTTTTTTTCCGAGAACAAGAAATATCGTTAATAGGAAAACATCGATACATAACTCGTGTAGTAAGAAAAAAATGATAACCATTTAATTTATAATAAATCTCTCGTTGCCTGTACTTTATGTCTGCACATTTTAATGATCAATTAAGCTACGTATTTACATCAAACACAAATTTGCGAGCCATAATATCATAACATAGATTTAATCGTAATGAAATTAACTTTGATTGCTATAAATTTACTACAAATTTGGTAATTTGAAGTTTATTATTATATTTTATAATATCCAGTTTCTCCAAAATGCACAGCGTTTGCTTTTGTAAGGAACAAGAGTCAAACGGTATGTTTAAAATAAATCAAATTGCGTAAATAAATCATATTATGCACGCGACGCTTTTGAAAATGGACTTCAATTTCCGATTCGATAGATGCATTTGCTCGATGCAAGATAAAATCTCTATCTCTCTATGTAAATATTATATATAAATTTCTGCGGAAATGTATACATATCCACACATTAATTTAAATAAAATTTAATATGAGACAATTTTAAATTTCTCTCTTATGAATTAAGGCGTAAGAGAAATTTATGATATCGAGTTAGATCGATGATTTAAAATAGCAAAGTTATCCTGGACAAAGAAGCATCTGTAAAATTACAAAATCTAGAACAATAGCCTCGGATACTTTATCTATTGTATTTCACTTGCCTCAGCAGCAGCAACTTCATTTATATCTTAGGAAATCATTGTTATCAGGGGACGTCGGGAATAGCACAGAAAGAAATCTCATCAATCATTAAGCCAAGAAAGGATTCAGTCGGGCGTAGTTCATTGTGGCATTCTTTTTTAACTTCCTGAATAGAATCGAAGTTCGATCTTCGACTTGAGCGCACCGCTATCCACGCGAAATTGTGATTTTATGGGTACAGTTGCTTTCTCAGAGATTATCGTTATAGTAAATGCGACAGACGTGAATAAATAGATCTGTGACAAATTACAATTAATTTGTCATAATAACTTTCAACGTGCATTTGCATAAATATAAATCAATTAAAGTATGTACATAATAACTGCACAACTATATGTTTGTACGTCCATTAACGTGAAATATATAATACACATGTATTTAAAAAAATATTAAGTAGAATAACTGGTTAAAACGCGATTTCAAATAATTAATATTTTATTGTGCATTATGTTTAATAATAAATTGTTGCATTATTTAAGAATTCATATACCGTATAGTTATCTAGATTCCAATACATCAGTTGAATTAGATTCGTGATGATGAAAGCCGCAACGTTTTACATACATATGTTGCGAAAAATTAATTTATTATTTATTATGTATTCTCGAATTTCCCTCCCTTTCACAGTAGAAACTGGAGCAACGTTGTATTACGAAAGGATCGCAATTTTTTTTTCGCTGTTTTTTTCGTACCGAATCATTATCCGATTCTCAAGTTTGCGCTGCGATTTCTTCTTAGAAGTTGCAGACTACTCCACCGACAGGAGCGACTGCAATTTCCTGTCTCGGCTTAGGGTCAGGTGGAGATGTTAAGAGCGAGAGGGGGGTGGAGGAGGACGTAGGTGGCTTGGATAGTTGCCGCGACGTTGCACGGCCATAAGGTATTCTCGGATAGAACGCAAAGTTACGTTACCCCGGCTAAAGGGGGATTAGCGAGAGTTGTCTCCCGGCCAAAAGAGACCAAGACCCATTACGCCGTGAAGTAGTGTGATTCCCGTTCGCCCCTTGATTCTCTTACCGACTCTTACTCTTAGCCGTATCGGTCTTGTCTTTCGCTCATCCCAAGTTTCGCGGAAAATACCAGCAGTTGCTGAAACTTGCACGAACAATAGTAATGAGACACGAAAGAGAGAGAGAGAAAGTCGAATGATTCAACAGCAAGAGGAAAAAGCAAGAGGCTGAGACTACCAGCGCCATAAGACAGGAGCTAATTCTCTTTCTCTCTTTCCCTTCCTCTCTAAATCTTCTCTCCCCTCCTTCTCTCTTTCTTTCTCTCTCTCTCTCTCTCTTTCTGTCTTTCTCCTTCCCGCACGGCCTCTTGCGCCTTCGTTCTAGATTCTCGATCTCAGTTTCTATTGAAAATTCATTTCATCTGTCGAATCCCATGGCCAATCTTCCTTTCCATTTAATCCTAAGATGCCGACTACGATATCCTCTTCGCCGATAATCAAGGATCAGGAAGATCGCTCGCAGCCGGAAGTTGACTTGTCCAGGAAAGAGGAATGCCGAAGTGGCAGCTGACTGCATTACCTTGGTTAAGTACGCCGGTGGAATGGTGACTTCTCCTTCGTTGATCCACGCGTTCCGACATACAACATACGTATCTCTAGAAAACGAGATAAACTCTCATCTCACGTGAACTGCGTAAAATAGACAAAAATGATTCTACGCACACATACTAATATCAATGTAAAATTTTGCGATATGAAATAAAGCATATATAGTAATAACAACGATATGTAAATCTAAGACTATTTAATATGATCAAAATAAGAAAAGATTAATTAGGATAAAGAAAACTTATGTGTATTTTAAAATAAAATTATAACATTCAAGACTTGGATTAAACTGAAAAAGTAATTTGGTTAATTTTAGATTTTATGTGATATATTCACAATTAATTACATGCAAGGCAAATGTAGAATAATTACAAATGATTGCCGCAAAAATTCTTACATGTTGTATTTAGAGGAATTCATTCAACTCTTGTGTATGAATCTCGTAATTATTTTGACAGAATTTTTAGCAAAAATGACGACAAAGAAAAAGGAGCTGGAGAACTAGTCTTGTAGCAGGATTCAACCTCACTCATAATATCGTTGTTGTTGGCAGTTTCCTACGGGCAATGAGACAACAACGTTCTCTAAATTGTATCGAGTTCCTTCCTCCTACGTTTCCTTCTATATTTCCCTGAAAATTCGTTTTCTTCTTCCCTCTTCCTTCCGCACGACTCCACCGTTCATTTTTCGCGTCTCATTTGCGCACTCGCGCATTCCGTCTTCCTTGCTCCCCTGATGTTTTTCCATTGAAAAAAGATTTACGACCGATTTAGTGCCTCGTGTCTGTTCCCCGTCGTAATGAGAAAATGGAAGCGCGATATTTTAAAGCGAGATTTAAGTCGCGATTGAACGGAGGTGCGAGGCGAACGGGGACTTACACGCCGTCCCTGCGAAGCATTCGCCGCTGGCTTACATAAAGAGATAAAGTAAGTATAACGAGAAGAGGCGCGCGGGACGAAGGGCGGAAATTGGCCACCCGGCGCCAATCGGTCGGAAAATTGGGTTACATAAACATCTTTTGCTTTCGTACCCATCTTTGCTGCCATCTTCTTTCTCCGCCATCCTTGTCTTCCCCCAAGACGATATGTACTTTTTGCCTACTATACGCGCCATCGTATCGTCGGCATCACGTTGCTCGATATCTATACGATCTTCATTCTTGTTTTCAATTTCTTCGAAATTGAGGCTGAAACAACGTCGTCCTGTAGCTTTAAATTTACATCGGGTCTTACAATTAGCGACCGACCTTCTCGTTCGCCGGGTATTACGTTATCGGAATTCGATAATTTAAAGCCTTCCGCTGCAGACCATCTAATAGAAAAGTAATGCGTAGGAAGATTCCTCGCGGAGACTGCCAGAAAGTCAAAAATGTCATCTCAACGCGGAATGCATAAAACATAATTAATTCCCCTTTCCCCTCTCACTCTCTCTCTTTCTTTTTCTCATCGCGATGCAGGCAGCCTCTCCAATGTCGTGACTTAATAATCCGCGAAATCCTTATCTCTTCGCCGACTTCTCATCTCATTCGAACTTGTATACGTCTTCAGTCTTACGGCTGATGTGATTTTTATGAAATCCAACCGCGATCCCCCACGCTGTTTTACACTCTTTACGACGAGCAGGGAATTCATATCTGTTGAAGTTCTTGTCGAAGCGCTCGAAAATCGCGGTGAGGAAGAAGCTATCCGTGAAACAGGAACTTCGTAGGAATGTACGCGAAGTTGTATGTAAACTTCTTCAAGTATTGCAGCATGCTCATTTGCATCCTGCTATCTTTCCTGCAGTTACCCTTCTTATAACTGGTTTGCAACGCAAAGGCACTCGAATTCCTGTTCATCAGCAAGTTCTTCGTATTGTAAAGTATGTATACCTTCGTTTTCAATTAAGAGTGCCAAGTAGACGATTTGCTTCTTAGCAAACTCTCATTGCTTACTTTGCGATATATATACACGTAAATGCAGTTAAAATATCTTTTTGAAGTTGAAACATAGTTTTATTGTATGTATACGTATGTTGGAACATTACGAATAAAAGAACGAGCGATTTTTATACTGAGAGCCGCTTTCTAAGTAGTTTTCGGGAAAAAGATGTAATCATATTTGCCTATTTTTAAAAACAAGATTTCAACGAACGCATAAAAAAACCAGTTCCGTTGTACGCGGAAGAGTCGCTGCGACTCTACGACGAGACGTGTAAAAGATAATTGGCAAGATCATCTCTGAGCGCGTTGGCAGCTGTTTGAGCATCGTGGCTTAATAATCATTTGCATACCTTTACCTGGTTCAATGTAACATCGGCTATCCGGCAGCGTCGGACTCTTCAACTTTTCTCTTTGTAAACCGGCAAACTTAAGCTCATCAGCTTTGCCAGAGCTTCAGCTTCCGCTTTTTCGTCCATGGCTATGGGCGACCTCGAGAGAGGATGGATCTCGGAAGGGGGGAAAAAAAGGAAAGGAAAGGAAAGTAGAAAAGTGGTCGCGCACACCCACGTGTATACAAGCGTACGCGGGAAAAGGATTCCGTCCGCGCCGGTGTTGGAACAAGACGCTCGGGAAGAGGTAACCGTGCTAATGAGCTCCGTCAATTTAGCGAAGGCTGGCTTATGGGCCGTAAGCTTTGCTTAATATGAAGTAATATCGCCTGCTACCCCGGTTATAAACCCGCCCCGTGATTCCTTCAGCCTCACAGGGAAATCATCCTCACTTTACATTAATGGAGCTGAGCCGTGCAACTTTTGTAAGTAGCGCCGCTACTTGCAAAAATCTTCGTCACGAAGTCTTAACACCGCAATAAAATATTTCGCGCGGGAAGAAATATCGCCCTTTCTATTTTTTTTTTAAGCTAGAGCGCTGTCATAGAATGCGCATGAAAAAATTTTACGATTATTATACGATTATTTTTTATAGGCACAGTTTTGGAGTAAAGAGAAAATTGTATTATATTATATTATTATCCGCAAAATAGTATATCCTCCAGCAAATATTCAAAGTGTCAAATGCACGTCATAAAATACATACACAAATTTGAAGATTCCGCACGAATTTTCAGATTAAAATTATTGATCGCAAAAATATAAAAATGAAATATTTAAATATGAGTCTGATTGGAATAGAAAATGAAAACTTTTATAAAACATTTAATATTCGATATCATTATAAATATAATCATTAGAAATAATTACTATTTATTTAGAAAGATATAAAATTATAAAAAATTTATCTTCATAAAATCACAATTGCTTATCACAATTTAAGATTTACATTCTGATATATTTACAATATCCATAAATATATGTAAAAAACTAAAATCTAAAAACAAATTAACAAATATCATTCATTATTATAACAAATTAAACAAGAGCTTGAATTAATATTATTTACTAAACATATTTTGCAAATTATTTTATAATAATAATAAATTGATTTTTATGCTGCCATCAAAACAGCGACAATTTTGTGCATCAAAACGTATTTCGTTCAGTTCAGTGGCAAATTAAATTTGCTTTAATATTCGAGTTTCTATTCGCGAATTAATTTATTCGCTGTCAACAATATTTTTATATTTTATTAATGAAACAGTCTTGCACGTTAATATCAATTAATTGAATATATTAGCGAAGTTTACTCGGTTTCATGTCAAATATAACTAACATAATGGTTTTGTTGCAACAGCAAAATCCTTTTTCTCCCCTTAAGTTATATACACACACGAACATAATTATGCTAGGAAAACTTCAAAAGTATATACAGTCGGTATATTTTCCCAGTATACTAGAAAGTAGCGCGCGGTATATATCGTAAGTTACATGGCGTGCAATAATATGCATAAAACATTTCTAATTCCGGTAGAGAATACATGTGTCTTTTCTCCCTTGCGCGCAAGAAGATACATTCTTATTGAGCTCACGTAACCGCTCTTGCGCAAAAAGTCTTTGACATCACTAACGGCTGCTCGCTTTATTAGTATTCCAAACCGTTACTAGAAACGAAATTCTGATCATTACGGAACAATGCTCGTTAGAATTGGCAGGATTGCTGAAACATGGCTTTGTAGAGAGTTAAACTGTTGAATTGTATTTGTGGAACATTTTAAACCTTTAACTTTATTTCAATCGAATTTGTTATCGTAAATTATCTTCTCTTATTAAAATAATTTTGATTAGAAATGTACATTATATATAATGTAGAGAAAAAAATTCTAGACGTATATTCTTTTATATTCTCTAAAAATATTAAGAGGAAAGAAAGAGACAGAGACAAAGAAAGGAAAGAGAGGGAGAGAAAGGGGGGGAGGAAGAAAGGAGAGAGAGAGAGAGAGAGAGAGAGAGAGAGAGAGAGAGGAAGGAATTTTGTCTGCGCTGTATTTAACACAAAAAGCAGAAATAGAGAGAGAGACAATTATGAAGATAGAAATTTTCCGCGTCTCTATTAGCTCGCTAATGAGTTTAAAACTAGCCTACCGCGGTTGACGTCAGGTTAACGCTCATCTTTATGCGCCTTTACGGTTCAGCTCTCACAGAGTTTCTTTTGAGCAGCTTTTTACTATCCCTGCCGGAACCTTGACGCGCCAGCCAGCTACTCCATCAGCTCCACGGAGCGTATTTATATTTCACTTCTAGGAGTAGCCGAGCTTCTTCGCTATACACGCCGCTCATTATACGAGTAATTTCACTCGTGCAAGCAGTGCTCGCGGCATTACGACGGCATCTACTACTGTATTATTCCGACGAATCTGCCGCTCTGTCGTAAATTACAGCGCTTAAAGACGCGTTCCGCCATTCGAACGTCTTACGGGCATTATTATACCCTCCGAAGGAGAGACGCGAACGGCACGGCGAGGAGCGTAGATCGTGAAACTGACGCGGTACGTATGTTAAAATGAGTACGCGAACACTCGACGATCTCTCGCGCGTTCTCTTCGCAAATACGAATCTGTAATACTGGAAGCGTATCGGCTACCGGCGCGCACCAGCGAGTTTCGCTCGCAATCTCGGATGCATGATGCACGGTAGTTTAACTATCTCGTTAAAGTGAGGTCAATAACGTTTTTACGCTAGACCGGACTCACCGGCGCGGGCGCGGCGCGGCCCCGGCGGGTGGAGATAGGCGTTAGGTCGGGGGACCCAGTTCCGGTCCAGTGCGTAAGTTTGACTGTGCGCCTCGGCCGCGACTCCGTGCACGAGCGAAGGTGCCGCAGCGTGGAAATTTGAAATTCAGATTAATATCACGGAACGCGGAATCGTTAACGCTCGACATAAAGCCACCCCGGGTGTATTACCATATACACGCTGTCTCACGCATCCGGATGTGTATCCACGGTGTCTCGCGGGCGAGACAGTCGCGTCGCGCGTATGTTATTCGCGTGCGGTATTTACCCTCCTGCGGGGTCGGGTCGGCTCGCAGAAGCCGCGAGGCTTTCAATGAAACGACGTTGATTCTACCGGAAAGTAGACACCGTCTACGCTTTCAATAGACCTGTGATTCTGAATTGGATACATTATTCCGCTCGCCTTTTGAAAACTCCCTTGGGAGAAGGGATGCTCTCAGATTAGTACAAATGAGACACGTGCATGAGCTGCATAATAAAATATGGCTACTTCACGACGAATATTAACAGTAAACTCTTCTTGATTCTATATATAAAACAAGAAGAAGAGAAGATAGTGAGAAAATCCGGGATAAATAGTCTGAAAGAATTTAAAAAATAAATATCTCCTTGAAATAACTTAAATTTTTAAAATAATTTCTCGTAATAACGGAAAAAATATTTTTCTGCAAGACATTTTCTTCTAAATTACTTTAAATTGTTGTTAATGTCTGAATATTTTTTATTCTACATAAAATGGTAGCGTATCTGATTACGTGTGTTTTATATTTTAATTTTATTTTTTTACTATAAATTGAGTTATATTATATACAAGTGTATTTGTGTCGTAATATTTTATCAGGCAGGCAGAAGTGTATTGCTGAGAAGAAAATTACACAAGTCGCGCCCCGTACTGCTTAATATAGTAGAAGCAACTATAATTTGATTAAAGTTAGATTTTTCTTACATCTAGAACAGTGAGTTTTTATGCGTTGATAAGAAAGACATTAGAGGGATTACTGGTCCTCTTGCACCATTATCTTATCTGTAATCCAGCACGTTTGTAGGCCAGGCATCTGTTTTCTGTCTGTCATTCAGCTCTTTTTCTGATTAAGACTTTAATTCTTTTATGCAGTTAATTGTAATGTAAATTTGTATGTAATGTAAGAAATTGCCTGTAATATTAGAAATATCATTATCAAAGACTTTTAGCGAAACGATATATTATTTAATAAAAGAAGAAGTTAATCTCATATGTTGAAAAATATAATATCAATTAAAAAATAAATTACATATATGTATATATGTATATGCTTGTAGACAGTAAATATAAATCCGAATAAAAAAACACATAAAAGATATTTAATGGGAAATTTTCATTGCCCATCATTCAAATTCTGCATTGGATGCGCCAACAAGATAATATCTGATGATAGACAAATAAAATCAATTAAAATAATTCCAACATATATATTGGAATTTTGTTTACTGATAAATCCGATAAAACATTAAACTTCTGTAAGTTTCGTTTGCGTAAACGATCTAATGCTTGCATACAGGATAAACTAGGCCACCTCAATTGAAAAGCACGAATTATCTGTAACGTAAACTTCCCACCGAGTCGTTTCCTCAACCGACATCGTCATCCGCATCGTCATTATTTACAGACGCCGTCGTTTACACTGTCGACGTCGCATTTAAGCGCCAAACGTCCGCGTTCCGCAGGTTCGCACACCGACGCTGACTAACGTCAACGAGTTTACGTCGGACCGTTTTGCCGTGGTCTGGTCTAAGTCCCGGATTACGCGCTCCGCGCGGCAACGGCATGAAAATGTTCAGCGCAAAATGAGACAGGTCGCGCCCGGGTTCTAAAGCACAATTGCATCCTGGGCCTGTGCCATAACGTTCTGCTTTTGTGCCGGGATCGTCTAGCCGCCAGTTTGCAGAGAATCCCCTCCGTTCAGCGGACGGAAGTTTGAGATTGTTGAAGAATTTTGCGCTCTCGTTTGCGGGCGGCTCTAAACTGCGGCTTGGCAAACGTATACGCTTCCGACAGAAATTGAAGCCAATATACATTCGCGATAAGTTCGGATATTAATATGGTGTAGAAATAGGAGTAATCTATGTGTTTGCGCGGATGGTGATGGTTAGCGTACAAAATATTTTTTTTTGCTTTTTTTTTGTAACGTCGAAGATTCAATAATAGTAAAATAGCGAAAATAATATTTTGCGTATTATTCCGAAAGGAAAAAGATATTTGAATAAAAAAAGTGGATCGTTATAATTAAAGAAATATTCTCCAATATATTGCTTTATTGGAGAAGTGATAACAAACGCAATTACATTTTTCTTTTCAATATTCTGATTAGCACACCTTCTCGTTAATATCACCGGCTGTTTCTCCACGTGGCTGCAATTGTCTGAAAACAATTTCGCCAACGAAATTCCTTCGTTATACGAATTGAAACCTATCTCGTACGACCGGAAACCACCCCTTCTTTGCGGTCAAAGTTAGTCTCCAGCGAAGTGTGACATATAATGTGCCATCCCAGAGCCGACTTTTCTCGCGTGTATCCCGTTGCCGGGCCGCATTAATATCACTGTTAACGTCTACATGCGGACAGCTCTCCGTGCGACTGTTTCTCCGACTCTGCCCCTTTGCTCTCCCCCTCCTTTTTTTCTTCTTTCGCACAAGCTACAGCGAGTTCCTGTCGCCGTTCCTCACTTTTTCAGCTCCCGCGGTGAACCGTCTCGTCCCACCTTCCTTCGCGTCGCTCACCCAACCACCGCCGTCGTATATAATTCCCAGGGCGAGGGCGAGAGATTTCTGCGTACATACATATGTGCGAAATGAACGTCGCCCCGTCGTTGTGGACGACACTTCATTAAAGCGACGGGCGCTGACAATTTTCCTTCTGTCCAGCCGCACCAGCAGTCGCTCCTTTCGTCCATGAATTAAAACGACATACACCACATCGTTAGAGAGTCTTTTATCGCAGATTTATTCTACGGTATGGTAAAATCTCGATGTGGAAACGAGGGAAAGGGTGGTCGGTTTTGTGTAATTTTGCAACGACGATTCGTGTGCGCGGTGTGAAGACGTTAAATTGTCGGTAACGTTACTGAAAACATCGGACGAGACACGATGATTGCGTCCATGTCGATCTAAAGGACGTTTCCTAATAAAAATAAAAAATAAAAAAATGGGATTGTGCGACGGACAACTTATTCGCAAGGGCGCGTTGCGCAGTCTCAGGGAACGCAGGAAAATCGATATCGTTGCGATATCGCAGAAGAGCTGCGATTATTTTAATATCAATTTAGGTAATGGCTTTCGAATATTTGTGGAAAATCAAATTATTCTCATCACGTTGAAAGCCATAATCTCCATACGCGGCTAATTTGATTTGCAACTGTATGTCGTGAATCTGAATAGAATCGATTACCTACTATAGAAAACGGTATAGCATAATCGATTACGGTTAATTTTTATTTATTATATAATAAACAACCGACCGTATTAAAAAATATGACAATACGCAATGGCCAGACATCATTTGCATATTCTCTTTGTAAAACGAATGGTTCAATAATAAATAATTACAACACTCTTTGCGTGTCGCAATTATTTATTATTTCTAAAGAAAAGGTTGCACCTCTCGTGACATGCGTCCTTCGCACTGGTCGATTTGATTGTACGAAAATGAAATTCCTACGAAACCAGTAAACAGGCGCGCGGTTATTCAATTGCTGTGGACCGAGCTGTCTAGTTTCCGCTCTATTTCTTATATCGCAAGAACTGACGGGACGGCTCCCGCTCGGACGGCTTCGTGGGACGCCTCACGTCGACGTCTAAAGTGGTGTATTCCCTGTTGAGGATATGGAGGATATAGGATATCTTATACTCGAGGGAACGCGGAGAATGTACCCTCCACGTTCCCGAGTATGTTCTATAGAGACTACACCACTGCAACACCAGATTCTAGTTACGTATAATTATACAGCGTATGCGATATACATTTACTACGTCTACAACAACACAAGACTCGGTGTAAGGAGTTATGACGTAGACCAAGAACATTGTTGCGCGATTACGTATACCTGTACCGAGACGCTCCGGTGTAAGCGTGTCGTTCGTATTCTGACGACAATCATTGGAAGCTTAATTTAATAACTGACAAGTAATTGATCGCTTTCCTCGCAACTCTGTCCGTCCCATGTTTTTATTATTCTATAGCATAATGCTACAACATCACTATATATTCATCTCTGCGAGATATAACACAACTTGTTTCAAGTAAGCAAGTTTCCGAAAGCTAATAACTATTGTACCCAAGACAGAGAGAGAGAGAGAGAGGGGGGGGGGGGGAGGAGAGACCGGCATTAGAGGGAAGTAGTTTGCGAGTGCTTAATCGAAGTTCGACAACAGGTCGAATAAATTTGGTTCATACGTAGCCTCGAGCAGCAATGCGAATACCTTTGATATCGACATAATCGCTGTTCGAAGTTGAAGTCTTCATAACCCTCTGGGGTCTCTTCAAAGGAGCACCGCTTACAAGATGAAAAATTCTCATAAAACTTCATAAATATTTCAAGGATTCGCATAAGCGGGCAATTAGGCTGAATTAAGGATCCCCGGAGTAATATTGCTTTTTCAAACTGGGGATTCTTGACTTTCGAGAAGGCTCATGGTATTTCTCAGCAGTGTTATCTCTTCGAGCTTACGACAGTGTGCAACAGCGATCATTCGAATTGCATAAATTTATAAATAACAACAAAGTTATGCTATTTATGTCGCAATATATTCAATATACGAAGAGCATAAAATAGATACTTTCGATTCTCTTTTCAAGTTGATTAACTTTTATAGCAAACTTTTTATTAATTTTATTTGTTTATTTAATTAGCTAAATTTAAATAGCTAAATTAATAAAGTATTAATAATATTAATATAGAAATTTTTCCTTAAAATACGATAAAAATGAAAATTACATACATCGTAATTGTCGAATATTTATTATTGAATTATAATTTTTTTCTTTTAATAATTATGCCTATTTATTTCTTATTTTTATTCCACACGCATGTATTTTATCATTTCTATGTATCGTTATTGTGTCATTCATTTTAATAGAATCGACAGCGTCCTGCCATTAACACTATTGTTTTTATCTGTCCTATCACTAACACGTCAGTGTATTGTATTCACAAGCAAAGTATGCAACTCTAAGCGACACTGTGTGTCGACCGAAATTCGATTTGCATCGCGACTCCGCCCGATGAATGCGTTGTTTCCCAGACACAGGTTGCATATCCTCCCCGATTACAAAAGTGCACGCGAGCCGACTAGCTTCAATTCACGCGCGTCCGTGCTTTGTAGGGGCGCGTCCGGCTTGAATAACACACGGGCTACCAGCGAAAGTCTCATGCGAAATTGCACCGGTATGTCGGCTGCGTGCGCCACCACCGCTGACGCGCCGGCTGATCCGAAAATAACTTGTAGATTTGTGAAATGGCACGGTGCCGGAGTGCGCGATAATATCGTCGCGGTATATAGGGATGGTGGTTCAACCGTGTCTGCCTGAAACCCCCACGGCGATAAAGTAGTTGCGCCCAGACGAGCGTCGCGTTAAACGTATGTCTGGGATCGTGGAGGTCCCACGATGAAAATTCTACCGCTTGTTTCGAATCCCCCTAATGTGCATACACACGCGATCAAGTGTTTCCATTATTCCGCGCCGCAATTTGCATCGCGCTTATCGCACACGTGTACCGCGCTGTCTGTTTGTACATGGCCCGCGCCACGAGCCAGCCAGGGTTAAGGACCGTATTATCGCTGTGACGTTCGACGTCTCGCTCAACTTTTCGCATTTACGTGTCTGCAATTTAGCCCTCCACGCATTTAATCATCGTCGTTCGGTTGAGAGTTTTACCCCCGCGATTAATTTTCAATCGCAAAGCACAATCGTATACTTACGTTTTGGCGTTTCTCTGCCGAGCGGCAGAGAAAACTCTTCTCGCCGAGATTTTTAGATCGCGATTTCTGCCGGCTAGCTCTAAGCGCAATCTAGCATGCAGTGTCGCATACGGTGCATCAACCAGATTAATAGCGGCTTAATAACAGCGGCTCTACGGTACTTGGTAATTATGTAGCAACACGAGAATGCTTAGGTGGGTAACAAGGACTATAGCTATACTATATAGCTCTCGCGCGCGGTAATTCCTTAGAGAATAACTGTCAGCTTAAGAGCGCAGAAACTGCGTGAACTTAAGATTACGATTCGGCACTGAAGCGAAGTCGTTGGAGTTTACAAGATCAGGTGCTCGAGTTTCTCTTACCGTTTCTTATATTCCCCTTTATAGGAGGACAATGAAACAACGAAGGGTTGTTCCACTTCGCACCTACTTTCATTTGTAACACAAGTGACTAAAATATTTGGTTCTTTATTTTCAAATATATAAATAAGTTTTATAATGTAAATTTTTAATATATTGTGAATATCGATCTCTATTTTACAATTACAATTGAAGATACTTGAGAAATTATATTTTAACCTCTTGTATTTTCCATTCTTCATACCTTTGTCTCCATTTTTACATCGATGGCATTTTTCAGGTATCCTCTGCCGTTTCTATCCTTCTCGTCTTGCCAGCTTGTTTATCGAACATTTATCTTTTTTCCCTCAAGCTATGTTTAATAAAGTCACGCGGCATATACGTGCCACGGTTGAATGGGAAAACCGCGCGGCGCAGCGTTATTCAGTGTCTGCCTCTTTAGCTGCCAAAACCCTTTGTGTACCCGACACGTTACGAGGGCTTAATTTTCGCACGTGGTACGCGTCGCCCATTGACCCAATAAAGCCGGACTTAAACTTTAACGGCTGCCATCGTAAACCGCGGTCGTTTCGATGTGCATAAACTGCTACATACCGGACGCGGTTTAGCATGGCGGCTGATACAGACGAAATGCAAGATCGACAGGAATTCGGCTATCGTCCTCATTTCGTCATTCCGGTTAATCGCGATGGATTATGGCAAACTACACAGGAAACCACCGCGCGAAATAGTGTCAGCTTTCGAGCTGTCCATTGTAAGATAATTATTATTGCATTGTACTCTCCTGATGATTAAATTAAAGATAAGAGAATCGTATGGAAAGTCTAAAATTGCACGAGTCAAAATAATTGAGGTAGGTGTCTTTTAAAATGCGAAATTTATTATTATACAATTATCAGAGGCAATTTATTTTTGAGGAGGCGGAGGAACGTCAAACGCGTCCCGTTTCCGGGCACCACTACGCGCAAAACCGACGTATGCAGAGAGCTGTTCGGCGCAGATGACACCATGATGCGACCGACGAATTTTTGTATGCTCCCGGTACTATCCTGCGGCTTGTATTCACACTACACACGCGATTCTCGCCATTTCGTCGTTCTGCAAATATATACAACGAACATTATCGCGTCGCAACGAGAGCCATTCGGCGGTTTGTCGCCTCAATAACGGCGCAGTTATACCGATGATGGTTGTTTAATGATTTGCAATCGGTCTGCACTGACGCGTTTCTTTCTCTGTCTCTCTCTGTCTGTTCCCCCCCCTCTCTCTCTCTCTCTCTCGCCGTTATATCTCGCATTCGAATGCCATCGTGTCCCTGTTTTCGCAATCGCGGCTTTCGCGCTTCTTCGGATCGATGCCAGTTCGCTCTTGATTTAAAGCGAATTAATACTGTCGGTTGTATTGCGTCGTTTATTTTGATTCGCGTAAAAAAGCAATCTCGGCAAACAGAAACGGCATATCGAATGTAGCAAATAACAATGTGCACACGTTACGTTGAATTCGTAAAATTACTTCCACGAATGTAAAGTTATGCTCAAAGTATTTACTATAAAATTATTTCTGCAGTTTATTTCAAGTTTTATGCCTTGGAAATTTGTTCAACTAAAAATTACACATGTTATTCCGGAGATTTACTGAAATTCACCTCGTCAATCGTTATTAAATCGCGCATAAGAACAGATATAGATTTTATACATGTACAACAAATTTCAGCCGTTTAATAATGTCGCCATATATTCGTGCGTTCTACCTTTTTCACGTACACGCGTTCACGAAATCCTCTCTCCCGTGGGTCGTATACAGGTTTGCTTAACGGTCCGTATAAAGTTTACGGGCGTTCCGGCTGAAACAACGGGAGAAATTTCTTTCGAAGAGATTCATTCTAAGCGAGAGATGGGAATCCCGTGTCGTCTTAAAGGTCCGCGCGCGATCCGGCTCGTACGATTTGCACCGTTGTGAGCGGTCAATTACTTGCTATTACCGTCAAATCTTAATCAGCCGGCGTCGCCTAGTGAGGAAGGGTACAATAAAGAAACAGAAGATACGTACAAAAAAAAAGAGCGTTGCAAATTCGAAACTGTACGAAGAAACGGAGAACGCTCGCGATAAAAAGCCTCGGAGACGTATTAGCAGATTCCAAGAAAAAGAGTTTCGCTGGATTTTTCTGCGCTAAAAGGATTTTACGGCGGCACCCAACGGGTCGCACGGTGTCGATCCTGGAATAAAAGATGAACCGGTAGTTTGCGGGCGCGCTTTAAAGTTCTCATCAAGTGATCGAGGTCTGTGGGACACTTCTGTGTCGCATTGTTCCCTTTGTTTGGTGTTTACGCTGTTGCACCGGGACTACAGTGCGGCGTGCCCGGCGGCGTCGGTGACGTCGGCGACTACGGGGCGAACTACAGGATAGGAAGGGGAAGGGGGAAAAGCAAGGGGAACGAAGGGATGAGGTCGCCGGTGCGCCGGGGAGAGAAGCTTTCATTAAGCTTGCATTGTCCCAGCACCGCGCTATTATAGCCGAGTGAATAACTTCGAGCCATCCTGGCCATCCTGGGTAGTCATGCCGCCCTCCTCCCCCTTGTTGTCCCCTCTCTCTTTCTCTTCTTCCTTCTTCCTACGTCGCTTCGTCTTCCGTTTTATCTTGCTTCACTTTTTCATTTTTTTTCCATCTCTCTCTCTCTACACCACTCTCTCGCGTCCCGCTTCCGATATTCCGCGCGTTCTCTACCGCATACCGCGACCCCTCTCGTCACGCTTTCCCGTGGCACGTCTCTCTCTTCCTCCTCTCGCGCAATTTGACGCATCTCCAATTTATTCCGCGACCTCGGTGGCTGTCCCGTTAGTCGCAGCGTGATATTAACGAGCCGAACGGCGATATAACGGTAACGGCAAATCGCTCGAGCGGCGCCGCCGCAGCGCCATCGAGCGACCCCGCTCGCCGGGGCGCCAACAGTGCGCGTGGATATTTCCACCATTCGTCGTTGGCGTCGGGGATGGTAGTGGGGCCTTTTAACGAATACGACGCTCGGCGCCCGTAAAATCTTGACTGTCCCGTTCGTTAATTACTCGCCACGACCTCGTCGTGTCTATACCTCGTTTGTTCAACGACAATTTTGAAAACCATCCCTTCTCGCCGCTCCCCTCTAGGTCGTTCTCTGCCAACCTCGTTGGCCGTTCGTCCGTTGCCCTATATACACACCGGCAGAACATGCCCGAGCGAGACCCGTCATCCGCTTCCACGTTGGTCGTTAATGACACGGAAGGGAAGCCCGTACTGAACGCAGAAGAGAAAGAGGGACGATTGCCGGAGGTAACGGGAGGTACACGTCACCTCCGACGATTACATTTGATTTCTAGAGGCACTTGATGTGTTCAATTACTATCTCTCGGGATTTACTTCTTCATTATAACGAGCATTCTGATAACCAGCCCTCACCCTTCTCGCCCCCCCCCCCCTTTCTCTCTCTTCTCATTTCCTTGCGCTATATCTATTTAGTGATGATGTGAAGTTTTGTCGCTGCGCATAATGTCGCTCCGGGGCGGAAAGCTGGTTTGTATTCGGGAAGTAAACTCCGCGCGAAAAGCAGGTCACAATGAACTCCCACAGTGGAAATAAGCATGCTACGGATTACCTACAAACAAACCATTTAAGCAGATATTTATAATGTAAAAAGTATTTTTACATTACTGAAAAGTTGAGTAAATATAGTAGAGCACTATTGATCCGGAAATGTTATTTAATTTAACCACAGAAGGAACGATATCTTTCTCTGTATCCAGGCTGCATTTGGAACAATAATTAAATGTACAATAATATTATCGAAGAATGTTTTACTCATAAGCGTAATCCGCGTAATAAGTATAGACTGCGCATTCGCTATTTTCTGATGTTTAGCATCTGTGGCTTCGTTAGAAAGAGAATGCAATACGTGTAAAAAAGCATCTCTCTTTAACCATGTTATTCTCACTACCGATATTTATTCTCTCTCTCTCCCCCCCCCCCCCTCTCTACACAAAAATGTTTTACTTTTACATTCATGTCATTTCTTGATTGAATTTATTAAAATATTAATTAACATCTTTTTTAACAATATATTGCATATATAATGCATAATAATATATAAATATTACATATGTAATACATTTTTTACTTTTCATTTCTTATTTTCTATTTTTCTCTCGGAAAAAGCAATGATCGAAAGTGATAAAGATGGAAGTTAACTGAAAGACTCTTTTATTCGCTATTGTGAATTGTATCCTTGGTAATCTATCTTCTTAAAGTCTACTATTTTTATTCGAAAATTGGCTATTTTCGTGCACGTAAGATTCAATCTGCAGTTGGCCGATATCTCCGTACGTAGAATCTCCGTCGTACAAAGAATGACTTTCGAATGCGTAGAAATCAGATTACCTCGGCCAATACATTTTAAGATTACCGGAAATCTTATTCGGAAATTGCGAAGTACCGAGCTCGCGGACTTGCTATCGTCTGCAAAATAAGATTGCCATTCGCAATTGCTGTGACCTTCTGAATTGCTTATTAAACGAGACTGTTTTCATTTGGAATTTCGTTATAGAATTTATTTAGACAAATATTACGCGAAAGTATAGCAAGCCGAAAACAGAACGAATTTTGTATTTCTTCCAATATCTACGATATCGTATTTCTTTTCAAGATATTTTGAGATTACGTTTGAAAATAGAATACTGAAGGCGAGATAGAATTATATCTTACATCATTTTAAATTGTTTCCTTTGCGGTGTAAGAATAGCTTGATAATATCGTTGATTTCTTCTCCCATTTTTTTTTTTTGATATTTCTCCGTGATATCACGGAGTACATCGACGTCGTGGCATTGACACTAATTGCTTAATACCTGTTTCAGATACTCCATCGTTCGCGATAACGCGTTTACCTGGTTTTGGAATTCCGATCGTCGAGGGGATGTCTGTCAGCCTGAAATGCGAGGTAGACAGCAATCCAGCCAGTACTCCAATTTGGCAGCGCGGTAAGTGGCGAACGAAAAAAAAGGAATGGAATTCTCGCGCGCAGCGTTTCGGCTGATTTCCCGTTCGGGCCCGGAAGGTCGTCTAATTTATTAATGTAATCCATTTTAGAAACGTCTCGCGCAAAATAATCCTGTTAACTAGTAATATAACATGTTATGGTTTTCGATTTTTAATTCGTACGTTACGCAGAATAGAAGGAACTATGTTCCATTTGACTTATTTTTTTACTTACTTATTTCCTTAGCAGAAAATATTTTGTTTGATATTTTTTAATATACTTCCTTATTTACTTATTTCTTTATTTCTGCTTAGTTTTTTATTATTTTATACAAAAAGTCTTTCTTTAGATCGGTGCGATCCAATGAGATTCGTTATTTATACTGAATCATTCGCAGAAATATTATGTACTAATGATTACAATCAATATAAAAATATTTATAATTTACTTGCAAATTTTTAGAAAAGAATACTTTTAAGGAAATATAATAATTAACATACGAATAAAAAGTTAGTAAATTAATCGTTGATATCTTCATTTTGCTTTATCATTATAACGTCACTCGTTTTTTTACACAAATTTTTCGTGAGCTCAAGCATCAGATAATTATAATAACTATATTATTTGACTTATATTATTACATTATATTTTATCTTTCGTTTAAGTTCACCATTTAAGTGGCGTGAATATTAACTCTTCTCGGCAATAGCGTTATCCGTATTTTCTACGGCCGGTAAATTTTGGCGATTTAAATACGTCCAGTAATGAGATTTTTAACGAGTTATTGCCGCTACAAACAGCCCCTTATTCAAAGCGAATTTCAACCTAATAATTTACATCGTTCGTAAACAAACACGTTCTAGCTAAGCGCAAACTATTGATTAATTTCAAATAGATTATACCTTGATAAAATATGAAGATATTACTAGAGCTTTCATGAATTCTCGAAAATAACATGTGCCACATATATTAAGATAGATAAATAATATTATCTTTGGACAAATATTATTTTTCTTTCAGTCCTAAGCCAGCTTTATTTTAATAAAATCAAAATCTGAGCATTGGTTATAATTATATTCAAGATTGACTGCGATAAAGTTATAAAATAATACTCAATAATCTTTCATGAGATTTTCAGTAAATCAATTACGAACTAATTGAATAAAGAAAATTCTGAAAGTATAGCAACAGAAGTGGAAGAAGCTTGGAAAGAAATTCAACCTCTTTAATCATCATTCTTTTTAACATTACTTCGAATATTTACAACTTAGAAAGGGGTGCTTTCAGCGCGCCCTGTATATGCACATACACACGTATTCGGCAGGCAGTGTTGTGGCAGACGGCGAAGCGCACGTGCATTATTTCGTGCAACTCCCCATTCCCTGCAGCTAGGAAACGCGTCACGTTGTAGGTAGACACGTTAGCGCGGGCACGTGTAACGGCAACGTGAGCATAATTTAATCACTGTAAACAGGCACTTGGATGGGGTGGAATCTGATGCACATGACCCTCGGCGTAATATCGGCGTCGTAATAACTCTAAAGGAGATGTAAACTTATCTGTAAACGCGTTGCGTCAATGCACTAAGCACAAGAGTAACACGGCTGTAATCGAATTATCGAGTCACCTCTCGCGTTGGACCTTTCCAAACAGAAAGGCTCTTACGTATTGATTTGTGTAAAATGTAGCTTTACATCGTCGCAGTAGGTGTGTCACGGCAGTTAATAACGGGGTTATAAAAATTACTTACTCGATTAAATTTGTAACATTATGGGAGGAAATTTGGTTCTTCTTCATTTAAAATGAATGAATCAACAATGCAATTGCGGTATTGAAATTGAAAGATTAATTGTGTAGGCAATAGAGAACGCGTGAGCTCTGACAATTATATACGAATCACTAGTTATGTACATATTATAATATTATAATTATCGCATAGCGCGCAAATAATGTTTCAAAGTAATAATATTGTAAACGGCATTCTTAATGTGCTTTGGAAAATGCACCTTCCGCATAGCGCGCGAGATTCTCGCTATTTTCATGCAAAATCCGCTGTAACGCAACAATATCGCGGACTCATTCCTCGAGAACAGTCGTAATGCTCGCGTAATTAAACCATTACCAACGATATGCTTAGGTGAGTCAAACGCATGTCGCCGCTCGCGGCATAATAACGCCGTCCTTAGCTCGGGCGAGGGATTGAGGAAGACGAGGGAGGGCTCCGAAGTTCTGCATTCACGCGATTTCCGTCAACCTTGTCGTCTCAGCGTCCCACCTCCCCTAAATCTCGGGGATCTCGGGCGCCGAGAATCGGGTAGGAAGGGTAAGGTGGTACATCCCATAATCACATTATTACGTACCGCAACGGGCGCGACAAGTCTACCACACAGACGCCGGCAGAAATCGGGACAATGGACAGCCCCACACCGCCGCCGCCGGTCCCTTTCATCCCGGCAATTCTCGCCGGCGCGCTTTCATTCGGCTCCGATAGACAGGTGTACGCGCTCGATATTATCCCCGTCTCGATGCACCACTACACGCTGCAGCCGCGCCTATTTCCGCATTGTAAATTTCGTGCCGGCGGTTACGGTGCCATCGCCGTACGCGAGCCACGTCGAGGAAGCTGTGTCACGCGGCGCGTGATATCGGAGCAGCACGTTGTTCCATCTAATCTGCCCTATTGGCCGGCATTTGCGCGAGAGAAAGAGATAAGATAGCAGGAGTGATTATGCATCAGATGTGCAACGTGACTGCGTCGCGATGTTTCAGGGTATCAAAACAAGGAAATTATGCAGCTACTGGGTTAACAATTTCATGACACTTTCGTCAACATTAAAATTGAAATATATTTTATAATGCATCTTTCGCATTTATATAAATGTAATATATTCTACATTATAGAAAGAAAATATTATACGTGGAACAACCACACGAATAAGGTTTTATTATTTAAAACATGAATAATATCTCTTTTTTGTGTTTGATATTAACTAGAATTAATCAAGATACAACTTGTGTGTTTCAAAAAACAAAATATTTTAGATGCTATAAGAAAAGTTATTTTAAAATAGAATTGAGCTTTCTATATCTATTCCTAATATTTAATAATAGCAATTAATTTAATAAATAATGGTTTAATAACGATATCAAAATGGGTAATCCTGATTGGGATGAACAAAGATACGATACTGGGTATTACGTGGCCTTACGCTCAAAATATAAAGTGATTCCAAGATTATCGCGATTTGCAGCACAGTGTTTCGAGAATCGCTTTATAATTAATTCGTATTAAAATCTACAAAAAGACGAACGCGCGAAAAGGAGTACTCAAACGCATAGATTCATTACCATTTGGGTGTTCTTTGTCGTTGGGAGAGCTCGCCGGCCGCGGCCGCTTCTACGACCTGATAAATATTTAAAACTGTCTATAATTCCCTCCTTCCTGCGGTTCCTGAACGCTTCATGGCTTTTAATCTCACCGTTATTTCATATTCCAAGTTTAATCTGCCTTATCTTCCCAATCGAGGTGTTCATTGATTGGAATAAGCGATATAAATCCGCGAGAAGTTATCATCGTAGCGAAGTAGAAGAAATAAAATTTCTGTAGGGCAAAGAGAACTAATCGATATCACTGGAAAATGATGAAAAAAGAATTTATATGTGGATATTTTTTTAAATCAAAGGTAATATATTTGACTTGAATTCAATTGGAGATTAACAAGTAATAATTGTATATTAACGATTAATAGTGCAAAATAACCTGCATGCGCTTAACGCAAAACGGAGGTAACAAATAATTACACTTTCCTTCCGTTATCATATATATTGCTTCACCCTGGTTTACTTTATTAAGTTAATGACTTTCATGAGGCAATCTCTCAACTTGATGTCTTCAACCAGTAATGAGGAGTAAAGTAAGATTCTAACATTTTCGCTGATTTTATATTCTTCTAAGGACGTCCTTTATAATTCATAAAGTCGCGCATCGTTGGCTTAAGATAGCGTGATCAAAACTTAAAAATTTTTAAGAGACTGAAGCTCTAAAAACAGATTTCTTTATCGAAGCAACATCCTTCCTTTTTTATTTCCCAAAGTATACTTTTATTCAGTGGTAATTTAATTTAGGTTGCAGTTAAAACATTAAAATTGAAAATAAAAAAGCAGTAGGGAGAGATAAAATCTTCGGCAAAAGAAAACTCTTCCCAAAGGGGTCAAAGTCTGTGTCCGAAATACTTCATATAAATTACTCATGAAAGACACAGCAAAGAAATGATGCAATTTCGAGCGCATTGACTACTATCGGATATCCGCTTTCGGCTTTGCATGCGAAAAGCAACATTATCTGTTTCATCATTTCCTTCGTGTAACTTTGCGTAATGGATACCGCATAGACACTACGTTACATCCGTCAAAGGAAGGCGGAATAACGTTTGTTTTAATGAATACACCTTTCGCAAAGAAAGCGCATATCTTTTCACGTGTGAAAAGATTTTTTTTTCAATAGCAATGCACCGTCATAGATATGAAATGCAGCCGCGCATTTTTATACAAGTTTGAAGCGTCCGCTTTAAACTCAAAATTTTTAAAAAATCAATCGAAAGCTATTAAAATAATTGTTATTTACAAAAGGCTTTGAAAAAAAATATCATTTTTATAAAAAAAAACATATATATGTATAAAAATCGACAAAATTTTCAAAAAGAATTTGTTCATTTTGTACATGTTTTAAAGATGGCCAGGTAGCGATGCCCGCTTTACCGGAAACGTTTTGCTATCGTACATACATTGCGAAAATATGGAAACGCATGAAATCCAGGACTATAAATTTCACAATACGCGCCGTTGTAGTCACGGTATTAAATTTCGGTTACGCTATACCCGTATCGCAGATACGGCTCTCAATACACATATATACTAGCAAAAATCTGTTTATCCATTAAATTCCGCATATTCCACGTTCCGTTATCGCCCGGTCATTAGCATAATTAAATTGCATAAAGCGTCGTGTATTACGAGATGTTATTGCACGAGCCCGGTTTGCCGCTAACCGGCCAACTATATTTTTATTAAGCCAAATTGAATTCGTTCGGCGTTACCAGTGGTTACCAAATCGTACACATCGCCACAATTTCTAAACCCTTTTCGGTATTAAGGTTCTCTCTCTCTCTCTCTCTCTCGCCCGCCCGATTTGGATTCTGGAACAGGATTTACGGATGTATACTCCGCCGTTCGCAAGGATCGGTAACGACGTTGCTTTTTAGCCGGTGCGGCGAATAAAAGCTCGCCGCAGCATAATTTCCTTTATTCATCGTCAATCAGCGCGGCTTGAGCCGGGGTAAGATAGGGAGAACGGCCGGAGCCGGACGAAACCGGAGAGAACGAGAGGGATTTCCGCGCGGAGTTCGCCGGGGAGACCACTTTCTTGATTAGACCGTACCGTTTAAGCGGGTGAACCCATTACATTCGTTAAACGTATTCGCTGCGCCGGCGAACTTTTCGCCTAGGTGCATCCCGCCCCGCGTCAGGATATTACGCTACGCCCGCGCCGGGTCGGCCGGGCGCTTTTGCCATGCACTTCCTCGAGTGAAAATCGGAATCGCGATTCCTTGCTGCGTGCGAGCCGGGCGCGGGCGCCGATAAATATTTAAGAGCGTGCCGCCCTGCATTCCGCAAACGCGAGCTGGGTTGCGCTTCGGCTACAATTGGAAATGGATTTTTTGACGTATCCGCATGCCGATACATATTTTCTGATATCAAACCGATTAAAACACGAAATAATTTCAAATTAATCCCATTTATTCTCCACCATCTATTACTCTGCACGCTAAATAGTTTTTTAAAATTAAAATATTAACGTAGGACATATATTAGTAGTATTAGTTTAGCGTTTAATTATATCATTTAGCATTAAGCATTAATTATAGCATTTTGCATACAGTGTTAATAATATATCATTCAGTATTAATTATATTTATATTATATCGAAAACGTTTCCCGTCGTGTTGCGTGCTTAGTTTCGGCCGGCATTTCAGAAATAGGTAACACTGTAACTAAATTGAAATGGCTCTGTTCCGCTTTTATTCGGATATTATTATTCTTTCTATTTAGCAAATTTGCGCCGGTTATAATCAATGCAAAGAATCAGCACGCACGAATCCAGGTAATGGTCTCCGGCGCGGGAGCAGCGCCGCGCACGTCGAGTGTTCCATCGAAAAAGCAACCCGAGTTTTAACGCGGCCGATTAAATCGCTTTTCAACCAACTTTTTTAATCCGCCCTTCCACGTTCGTATTCTGCTCGTTAAGAAACACCTTTTTAATCCCCTTTACGTAGCCCGATCCGCGTATTTACGCAAGACTGCCTTTTCGATCAACTTTATACGATAGGAGTGGAAATTACAATTTCTCTTGAATTAATCAGAAAAGCACTGGAGAGGCACTCAAACGAGAAGCTCATTCGCGACGCAGCCTGCGCCGTGCCGCTCTGCTACGATGAAGCATTACTAAGCTCGCTTGGCGTAAATCACAATCGCGAATAACAATTTCGAGATTCGATAGAGATTTCACCCAACGCGCCATTCACATCTCGAGTGAATCACGATCGCGTCTTCCCGTCCCTGGATCTTGAGTTATTTATTGTCCGTTAAAACTTTGCACAAAACTATACTTCCCTTGACGCGCCGACGAAGTCGCGCGATGGAAGTGTCACGAAAATAAAGTGCGCGTTTCTACGCTATTTGATACATTCGAGGAGTCGAAAGACGTGTAAAAATGATTACGCCGAGAAGACGTAAGGATTTATGGCCCAATGTTATTGCACTTTCTGCTATTCTCTATAGGTCGCATAGCCATGAATTATGGATTAAATATAACGTTTATCTTTGCACAATTACCTGTTTAAATTTTATTATCATTTTCGAGCAAATTGATATTAGCTCTCTGTATTTGCTTTGAAAACTTTAATTCATATTAATAATACAATTTTACATTTTAATGAAGAAATTAACTGAGATTACAATATATGAAACTTTCTTGCCGTGCAAATATCACATTAGAGAGCGTATAAATTGAACGCGCGAATTAATACGCGAGTTCTTTTGGAACATCAATAAAAAGAACGGCGTTATCAATCTAGGATCTGAAAATTCGAAAAATTGGACTGATTGTGTAGTTTCGTTTATCTCGTTATTGAGTTACACAAAACGCTGAGAACAGCTGCAGCCGTCACTTTCCGCTGCGATCAGCCGCGTACGAGTGATAAGAACTATGATGGACGACCTGTTATTACCAAACGTCAGAAGGCACTGCGATTTCCAACAAGAATTATTGCCAAATACTGCTCTAAAGTAACGGTTTAGCTGTACGTCTGACGTGCCGTGACTTTTTACACCGCGGGTACTCCTATATCGTATATCGCAATAGAAAAATTAGGTACTTGATGACCACAGAAGTCCCTTTCTTGTTTAACTTTGTACCTATACAAATTTGTTAATTTTTAATACAAACGAGAAACAGAATTTTCGTGATACTACAACTTTCTTTAGTATTAATTTAAATACTGACTAAAGTAACGATTTATGATATAGAAGCAATGATCGTAATGATCAAGATTAATTAAATAATTAAAACTGAACTTGCACATTACGTTCACATATGCGGGCTGTTCACTGTAGCAACAATTTCCGGAATAAAAGCCTTTTTAAATTGTTGATAATGAAATATTCGGCTGTCAGTCGTATTACATTCGTGACATTAATTATTTGTTTAATTTAATATCTGAAATTTGATTCTCTCTCTGTCTCTCTCTCTCTCTCTTCGAGAATAATCCTGGCCCCTCGCTGTTAAATTAATTAAACTCCCATGTTGCCGATATAATCGTTTGCACTATGATGTTTCAGCAACGAATATCTCGGATCGCAGATCTCGTTTGATGTATGTATGCTCCTCCAATTCTGCTTCCGACAGACAATATCTTCCTCGTGTCAATATTACTGCCACAGGCAGATAGGGAAATCGCGGCCTTTTATGCGAGGATGTTCACCGCGCAGATCGGTGAAATAATTTTTTTTTATGTGTGCACTGGCTACGAAATAACTAGATTTATTAAAGTCGTCCCCGTCTTCGTATTACGTCCGGGCAGACTGTATAATTAATCGGCAGCCACGGGACGTGACAGAAAAATCGACGTCCCGTCGTCGTGACGGATGACGCCGCGCGGCTGCGACGGGAAGCGGCTATATGTGAGTTATCCTATTAAATATTCAATTATTTCTGCCTTCCACTCCTGACGTCTGGAATTCGCTCGGCGCGACGCTGCTCCGCGCCGAGCCAACGCCGCGCCGGCGGCAGCGGGGCCAAGCTTAATCCCTATTCATAGACTCAATCGAGTGATTTCGAATAAATCCTTCCAGCGCGTTCCGCGAGATCCGCTGCAATTAAAATACTTTAATATCCTTTGGAGCACGTATCCGCCCCGGGCAATGCCTTCGCCGCTCGCGAACCTTTCGCCCAAACTCGCTACCGCCGCCGCCATCGCCGCCGCCGCCGCTGCCGCCACCGCCGCCGCTGCCGCCGCCGCCGCCGCTGCCGCGCCGCCACCGCCCATTCCCAATTTCTTTTTGGTACGGTTGCTCTTATTAAACGTCCCATTCCTCTTCGAGAAAGCACGTTCACCTCTCATTCAAAGCCTTTATACAGGAAAGGCAAGTCTGGCAAATTCGGACTCTCCCGCCGATTTCCCGTATTGCAACGAGTAGTCGTGCAAATAGTCGATTTCGCAATATGGCTTTACAAAGCCACGATTCGCTTTGAGGCTAACGAATGTTTAAACGATGAAGCTAGAACTAAGCCGACATACCTTTCCAGCACTGTGTAATTTGTGATTGTATATACCAAAGTGGTGGGTATTCTCCGGACATCTTGCAGCATGTTGGGAAAACTTTCAAACAAAGATCGAAGTAAAAACGTGAAAATAATTTATCACGGTTCTGTCGGATGATCTATCACGCCGATACATTGGACGCAGGAACATTTTGCAAGGAGAAACGGGAGGGGCGTCAGCTGTGTGAAATTGCTTAAGGGGAAGTCGATTTTTATACGATCGTCATTCGGAGATGGCTTACAAAGCGGGGATATCAAAACTCCAATGATATATCCAGAATAATTCCGAGATACTGTTTCGAGTCTGCAATTTTATTAACTGTGAAGTCCGCAATTTATGCCCGAAGAAATAATTATCAGTTGCTGTCAGTTTATAAATGTCTTTGTTTTATCGATTAAATTTAATTTCTTTAACTGTATTATACCTATATTCTTTCTTCTTATTGCCATTTTTCTGATATATTTAATATTTTAGTTAAACAATATTTTAAAATATTAATATCTTATAACGACATTATATTTTTGAGGAAAAAAAGTGTGACAAAACTAGTGTCATTTTTTATACTTTTTAGATAGTTTAATATTTTTATTATATATATAAAATTTTATTACATATATAAAAAGTTTTATATACAAACTTCTTCGTAATTTATTGATGAACATTTTATTTGTATAAAAATAAAACGCTCATCAATAAATTACGAAGAAGTTTCTATATATAAAACTTTTATACTTTTATATAAATATATATAGACACACACACATAGTATGATGAACACGTATGTTTTTAACGTAGGCATCTGTGTGGTATTAGAGGATTGATTTTTATTGCACGTCGCTATGTCGATTTTTCATGTAGTTACAGCGTTTAGAAAATCTAGCGGGTATACACCATTCATGAAAGAGCGCCGTGCGCACTTTTTGGATGTAATTTGACAGGTGTGCTAATCCGTTACTAAAAAAAAACAGGCGCGAAAACGTGTACAGTACACATGCTTTGTAACGTGATAGACAACGCGTCGAGACAACCGCGTACACGCGCTATTCAACTCTGCTACTAGATCGAAAAATCACACGGTTGATATAATCGTCAATATCTTTGCACAGAAAAATTGCAGCGAAATAATCTCGTTCGAAAGCTATGACTCTATCGTTTTCAGTTCATGTTTATTGCTCATGCTCTCAAATTGTTCGTTTGCGAGATATCAATGATTAATTATGAAAATAAATTTTTTTGTCTGAAAATCTCTATCTTTAAAGACATTCTTCATCGAGATGGATAATAATCATCGATATCTCCACGAAGAAAAAATACAGCGAGAACTTGATCTCATTCGAAAGCTATGATTCTATCACTTTTCATGAGTGCCAGATTGTTTATCTCGGACAATTAGTTTGCAAAAATAAAATTTTGCTTCGAAAGTTAATTTTCGTCATTTAAAATAGAAATCGCTGTATGTTTAAATTAATTTTTTATTATTTTATGTCATATTTTTAGTTCGAGAGGATTAAAATTACGTAATTCTAATAAATCAATTATTATTGTTGTAATTTTGATAAATTATGAAAATAAAATTGTCAAGTTATTATGATCATGTGAGCATAAATCATAATACAACGATCGCATGGGAGTTTGCTCGACAGTTTCAACGTCAATTATATTATTAAGCGTGTAATCTAATAGAAAAGATGTGAAATATCGCCAATAAGCGACTAATATATTACATACTCACTTCTATTTGAATTATTCGATTATTCATTTGTGTATGTTGTTTCGCTCTTTCAATTAAAACATAATAATGGACAAATTATGTTTATACCGACGAAAAGTTCAAAGCGCACACAATACAAAATATATTCTAATTTAAATGTCTCTAATATTTTATTACAATCTGATTTTTGTAAAATAATAAGTTTTAATAGTTAAAAAATTGCTGAGATGTTAGTGCAACGATAAGAGTATGTTATGTCAATTTCAAAACACAGATTTATAATTTACTATGCGAGAAATTTTTCTGTGTTTAATTTTGGCAGAAAATTCTTCGTCCCCTGTCGCAATTTACTTCAAGTTGGCTTCGTTCATTTCCCGGCCAAATTGGCTGAATCCCGGAACTTACCGGAAATGTCGTGCTTTTTTTTTGGACCAAGTCGCCTGGCCCTGTTTCATGCGAAACGGCGCCGCATCTCACGAAGTTCGCCAAGGATTCTGTACCGTTAACACAATCGAGCATGCCTTGGCAACGTTAAAGGCGAGCGGTGTCTTTAGTAGAATGGCCCACCACCCTTCCCGTGATTATGGCCGGCCTATATAAAAGTTTCGCCACGAAACTCCGCGTCTGGCGATACATGGAATCCACTTCTTCTCTCTTCCGCCTTCAGCTCTTTCCCGATATCTTTTCGCGTTTTCTTCCTCTCCTTCTCCTCCCCCCCCCCTTCGTAATTCCCTACCTTTCATGAGTGTGTCTTCCGACTACGCTCTTCCCTTGTTCCCCAGGATAGTTCCACATTCGCGGGAGCGGTATACTTTGAAGTAGCCAATCCGACAGCTGTGCCGAATCCGCGGCTTCGCTGTAACGAGGTCGACAGAGAGAAGGGGTGAACCGGTGATGATAGTGCCGAAATAATGAAGAAAGAAAAAGGCTACAGCTAAATGAAAGTTTGGCGGCAAAGGGCAAAAGAGAGGCCAGCGAATTGATATCGGCTCTCTCAGAGTTACTTCCGCGTTTACCTATAAATAAATCGAATGACTGTCCTTTCGGATTTTTCTTTTCGATTATTTTCGCCAATTCAAGTATTTTCTGTTCGAAATTAATAATGCAAGTGCTATCGCCGCCATATATAATAAATTTTTAATACCACTGCAATGACGTGTCGCACTTCAGATTAACGTATTGCGTAATTATTTTAATTATCTTGTGAATAATTTGAACGAAAGATTTGCCACAGCTTTTCCCTTCCTTTCTCTCTCTCTCTCTCTCTCTTTCTCTCTCTCTCTCTCTATTTTTATTTCTCTATTTCTCTCTATCTCTCTCAAATTAAGAATAAACAAATAGTCTGTCAATACAATTTTAAATCCACTATCCAAGAGCTTTTAATTACGTAAACGATACGCGTTTCATAATCAGTATAATTGGGTTATCTGAATAAGTGGTTGACGTCGTTTTAAAAGCGCAACAATTTCGGTAATAATATAAGCGAGATAAAATCATTAATTAACATTTTCATAATATTATCTTGGCTCTAAAGTAGCTTTTTACGATCTAATTTTTGTGTCTAATCCATGCTATTGTTAACAGGGAATCACGTACATATGACATTCTGCCACATACATTTCTGCTGAAATAATACGTCCACAAATTAACATCATTATGCGTCACACAGGAAAAAATTAACGTTCTAAAGCTAAAACTGTAACGTTAATTAAACTCTCACTTTTGCCCTGCTTTTGTCTTGCCAATGGTTTCGTAATTAATTATCGAATTGCGTGTATGGCAATTTTGTCTCTATGAAAAATGTCGCGAAATCGCGAACGCCGAGAGAAGTCGCTTGCAGCCAACTCGCTCGACTGACGCGAACTGCGCCGACTGCGCGACGACGTTAACGCAAATCCGCGGACCGTGCGTGCTGTGTTTCCAGTGCGTTAATTCGTATATCCACGAGCTTTCCGCTTGTGTTTCAGACAATGGACCGCCCCCCGTGGAGCAGAGCGATGACGGATGGTTGAACTTCACAAAAATCACTCGGGCCGAGAGCGGCTGGTACAAGTGTTATACGCGGCATATGCTCGGCATTTTCACCAGCATCGGATATTTTCTCAACGTTCGCTGTGAGTAAATCGTTGTCACGCCACTTTGTCGCTTTCAATAGCATATACGTAGGACTTCCCCGTGCATTCGGGCGGAAACGTCAAGTTAATAAATGTATCTCCTTCGATGAAAAGAAAAGGAAGAGTATTCCTTCGAAAAGAATAGTTTTGTAGGTTTTCGTAACTTAACTTGCTAAATGGAAAATTCTACAATACCTTCAGTTATCAATTTTTATAATCCTACAATTAAAATAATAAACCTTTATATTGACAACATGGAACTATTACGGTTGACAAAATAATACAATAAGATATTACAAAATAATTTAATTATGGTAGACATTTCTTTTATGTATTTTCTGAACGTATTGCTTTATGTTCATACCGTATTGAATACCACATAACTGTATTACTTTTTAAGCAATTAATCTTTAATTTGTATCATAATATTTGTATTTTTACACTTTTTGTCTGAATTATGTTATTATTAAAAATCTTGTTCTAAAAAAGGAAAATGAAAAGTATTGCCTAGAAGTTTTAAAGTTCATTATATTTCTTTATTTCATAAGAGTATAATGTAAATTTAAGTATAGTATAATATACTAGTAAAAATTTTAACTAGTAAAACATATAAAATTAAAATTTCTTTTCGGTGTTTTGAGTACCTCACTTACTAACTTACATATTTTTAGATTTACTTACTTGAAAGTTAACAGAATGTAAAAATACAAAAATTCTTTTACTAATTTAAGAATATTAGGTATTTAGAACTTTTATGAAAATAAATTTCTTTATACTAACTATATTCTTGAATATAGAACACAACAGTCTGCTAAGTTATGTTTTTATAAATCAGTAAATTAAATTTAGTAAATTAAATAATCAATAAATTAAAATAATGCTATTTTTAATGTAAAACATGTATAAAGCAAAGGTAGCGCCGACGAAAGATACCTAATTACGCTGCAGTGCATCTTTTACCTGATGTATTGTCTACCCCCTATGCATTTGATAGCGCTCGAAGAGACATTCCCCCTGATTCGGAATGCGAAGGGGCTCGTCGCTGCAGCCAATAACCGGATACCACAGTCATTTGTCAAGGGCGGAAACCACCGAGCCAACCGGAAATTATCCGTGCCCCGTCGTGAAAATTTGCAAATTTCCTACCTAGCCCCATTCCTTCCATCTTGCCATTATAACCAGAGGGCGATGCGCTCCCTGCATCTCAAACCCGCTGCCCTCGTCTCTCTTTCCCCATCCTCTTGTCTTCTATCTAGTTCTCTACTCTTCTCTATCACTCTCATCCTCCTGCTTTCTCTCTCTCCCGATCTCTCGTCTGCTCCTTCGACCGACGATGCTGGATACGGGCTTCCGAGCACCTAATCTCTACGCAATTTAGATGGCTCGAGAGCACCTATAAACCAACCATCCTCCTTCGTGGGAATTATCGATTACACTGCTACTATGTCCTGTTCGAATCTCCTCCTGGATTACTTATCCGCCGGATAACGTCAAGGCGGGTTTAAACCGACGCGCTAATTTCGCCGGCTTGTAGACAGTCTACAGATAGGACGTAGTTTAAAGGGACAGGAGTGATAAGACCAGCGCCATCGGCAGGCGAAGAACAGATTTTTCTCGTGAATGTTACCAGTATATAAATGGTGCGAATTTACACTATTTTTTAGACATATATTATGTATGTGCTTAAATATAATATTTTATAATTCTTATTAACATTATACAGAAAAAGAAATTATTATATGTATTTTAAATTACATCCACCAGAAAGTTACTTAATGATAGTATGTGATGTTCTATAATGTTCAAATATTCGATTCAACAAAGCATCTTGGATGTGCATAATTCAATTAGCAGGAACACGAAAGGCATATCAAAGTAATTAGAGATAACGCGATCACAGACGGACGAGTATATGAGAACCTTAATCACCTTAGCGCACGCGAATCGCATTAAGATTTAGGACGATCACAAGCCGCTACTGTAGAAGAAGAGACGCAGATCAAATTTGAAGATAACGAGAGCTGTTGAAGAGAGGAGAATAAAGCTGGCTGACGAAAAACGTCAAATTATCGAGCCTGATTACCGGGCCCTCCGTCCTCTCCCTTTTCCTTTCCTGTGTTTGTTAAAGCGCCACAGCGGCTGGTGTTTGCTGTAAAATTCCGAACAAACTACAAGACAAACGAGGTATAGTTGGGAGCCGAGCGACCGTGAGAGGAAGTGAAAGCCTCCTATCGCATCCGCACCACTTTGATCCCTTTGTTTTGCTATAGGATGAGCTGGAGGATCAGCTTGCTAACTCAAAGGACTGCTACCTTCCATCCCCCTGCCCCGCTTCTTTCTCTTTCTCAGCCGAATTCCGCAGTAGCAGTCCGGCTCTAATTCCCGAGCAGAGATACGAGCAGCTCCCGCACACCATCTACTCTCTTGTCCCTCTCTTCGCATTTTCTCTGTCTCCCTCTCTGTCTCTCTCTTCTCTCACTCATTCCTTCTCTCTCTCTCTCTCTCTCTCTCTCTCTCTCTTTACAATTGTGGACATAGCGCTAGCTCGAGAGCAAACAATCGTAGCCGTATAATTCCATAGGTGGAATCGGAAAAGGACGGGAGGGATGAGGAAGGGTAGAAGTTGAAACCGACAGTAACGTCGCGGTGGGGAAAAGATTTTGTCGAACCCGGCACGTGAGGGGGTAGAGAGATACTGCCCGAACTTTATCTCTCGTACGTGCCGCTGATTTCTGATACCACAGTAGTTCCTCGATATCGATGACGATGGACGATGTCGAATCAGGAATTTAATATTACGGTAAAAGATGAATGTGCTGAAAAATTATGTTCGGCATATTTACAGTTTGTAAAAACTACTAATTACAGTAGTTGCGACACACTTTAACATTTTTTTTCGTGACATTTAGGAAAAATTTGTGTATAAGTGTGGAATTTAAGATATAACGAACATATGTGAGAGCACGTTAGGTTTTTAGATGGAAATATATAAAATTTTATTTGAAGATATTACGATACTTTTATAATGAGTGACCACATATTTTTCATCGCGTTTTTGCCATATTCACGAAATATAGAAAATTATAGGAGAAAAATATAGAAAATAGGAAAAAAGTGTAAAAGCGTTCCTGACGTGCTATGTCCATATTGTAAATTACTTTCTGTGCATTATCTCATCTTCCTGCAATATGTGACCACGTAAATTTAAGTCCGACTTTCAAGTTTGCCGCTCGTTGAGAGATTTAAATCAATGGCATTTAGATGATCCAGATATGGAGACCGAAGCAGAAGCGTTGAACGGTGAAGCGACCGATTCTCGAAGGATGGAGGTACAGATCGGCGGTGCTGTGACCCTCGAGTGCGACGGCGGTTGTTGGGGCCACGGACCTGGAATGGATCCGGTGGGTGGGCCCGGGCCCCTCGCTCTGAGCCGGGTGGTGTACCAGGAAGCCGGGGAATATCGATGCGTCGCGCCCGATCGGAAAATGCAGGACACGTGGCGAGCTCAGTTACCCTATCACCTCAAGGTTACCGGTGAGTCCGATAAAATCTCTACCAGACTAGACTGCCAGATTCCCGACGTTTGCACCGCACGTTGGTTTTTTTCCCCCTCCCGTATACCTTGGCTCGCTCGCGTATATCAGCGGCGCGCGTGTGCGTGAACTCTCCCTCTGAACTCACAGGGAAACGATTTTTTTTCTGTCCGCGAACGCGGCGAGCCAAATGCGATAGAGATTATCTGAAAACCGATTAGACGTTCACGGCGCGCGTCCGCGAGTTACAAATTGAATTGCGATTCACATGACGTTGATAATGCGCGAGATGCATTGTTGCCGCGATTGGTATCTGACGAACATAACATTGTGCAGCGTGTCGCATTGTACCTGGCCGCATTGTAGGTTGCGGCTAACTACCTTGCCCGCTATCTGGTTCTAAATTTAATTATAACAGTCGACATTGAATTAACCGTGTTACGGTGTAACCGTGTTACGACGGTAACACATTAATTATCGGCTTAAACTTTTGACGACCTGCTGAGGAGTATGGCAGAACGTCGTGCGGAGTTAATGCATTCCTTTAATCCGTTTAATGCAGTTACGTTTTCGGCAGAACAAATAAACTAGAGCCATACTCAAATGGTATAATTTGTGCATTTACATTTCACGTACACTTGTGTACGCGAAGTTTGTTACGGTACGTACGCGGTTCAGCGAGTCAAATAAGATACTCCATTACGAAATGCACGTATCGCGTGAAGAATTAAAGGACACACATTTGACAGAAATATCTAAAACTCTATTAATGAATTACCATATAATTACATATAACTACGGTCAAACAGAGTAAATAGATTTAAATAGTTGAATATTTGAACAAGTGTGCAGGTACAAAATTTTCACTAGCAATCAAAATGCAACGCCAAATCTATACAAATGTCCTACAAAGTTATTGGAATTACAATCTATAGTTCAGTTAAATTTAGCTTTAATTAGGAAAGTTTTGCTAATAACATTTCGTTATATCAAACAAATAAAGTGCAGAAAGACTTTCGTAATAAATTTTAAGCTTTAAGAATCGCATAAAGAGATAGAAGTCTATGATAGTTTCACTTTCATTTTGCTGGTATTTTCACATTTGTAAAAATGTATATTGTTCTAAATGAATATTATTAAAAAAAATAATGTTAATGCGCGAGGTGACACTACAAATTTATTCTCGTTTTGAAAAAAAAAAGAAAAAGAAGACACGTTGTGGTGACAAAAATTCTATAGGATATAAAAACGGGAGACAGGAAATTTTGGTTCGTTATATTTAATTCGTTCTCTCAGATAAAAGCCGTTGCGGCTAGCATTACATTGTAATTATGATAATGTTTTTTAATGGATATGGCCGAATAATAACCATCGTAATGTTTTAATGTTACCACGTGAAGCCATACGGCTAACGATTGCATAAAACTTACACACCATGTGTAGAGTAATTAAATACTTTTTCACCGTCACATTGTGGCCGGAAGGAATTAATTAAACGATGAGAATGTGAAGCATTTTCATTCGTTATTAAAGCTTCGTAATAGCTCTCAGTATCATTTGCTGTACATCGGACCGCGCCATAGAAGGTCATAAAAATATACATATATGTTATTACTTTCTCGTATTCTCCGCTAATTTTATCTCTAACAATAAGT
Organism: Wasmannia auropunctata; assembly: GCF_000956235.1. Taxonomy (NCBI): domain Eukaryota; kingdom Metazoa; phylum Arthropoda; class Insecta; order Hymenoptera; family Formicidae; genus Wasmannia; species Wasmannia auropunctata. The sequence continues at coordinate 495,879 of NW_012028686.1, read as the reverse complement.
ATTTTGATACACCGTACATCGACTCAAATATTATATAACATAAATATATTATACAATATACAATACAAGCATATTGAAAATATTATACATATGTATACATATAGAATATTATTTTTTAAATATATAAATATTACATTATTTAGATTTTATTAATCATAACATTGGATGTTATATGTATATGTCTTAAAATATGATTATGTCTTCAAAGTTATTTATTTTATGCTTTACTTCTTTGATTTCTAATTTTTTATCAAAATTACAATTGAGAGTGAAGATATTTTATCCATCCATTGCATAGAAAAACATTTCTATGTGGTTTTCAATTAAAATGTAAATTGGTCTTTTATGTCAACAAAAACTAAATTATAAAATTTTTAAGATGATTTAATCATGATGTACACAGCATTTACACAAATAAAAAAAACGAAAACATTTATATAAGCTGTACTAAATATTAAAATATATTTAGCAATAAAATATCTTAATATTTTTTGAAAATGCACATTAATTAATATAGTTTACTAAATAATTTACTAAATTCTTAATACTTTTGGCGAGATATTAATACTTTTAACCGAGATATTTTTTTGCTTTAGTTTGAAACTCATATCAATCTAATAGTTAGAAGAGAAGATTCGCTTTATTTACTGAGAGTATGTGAGCCTTAGTTTCCATCCGAATCGAGGTTGAAGTTCGAATGCGATTTCGAATCTGCGCGTTTTTACTTGGCAAGAACCTCAAGAGACTAAACGGAAGTGCGAACGCTGATAAAAGTTGAGGATACGTACTCGGTGCAACATAGATACCGCTTAGATGCGCGCACGTAGCGTATTCTTCGGGGATAGTGGTCAACGGAACGTGACGTCGTATAAGGCGAGCAGAATATCAGCTGTGGTTAAGCCGGACCAAGTTGAACGTCTTGAAACGTTGCGCTCGAATACTCTGGATAATAATAAAGTTACATATAAATGTTTTGCCTACGCGATATTAATATTGTGAAATCAGTATTGAAACGTGATTATTACACGTAAAAAGACTTTTGGATAAAAAATATGTGATAATTATGAACGTAACAAAACTAACTTCGGATATAGGTTTGCTAAAATATTGGAGTTGTACAAATATAAGACCTAATTTGTATAATTCTCTGTATCAATTTGTATTTCTCAGTAATACAGTTTAACTTTTACGATTTAGTATAGTATTATCAGAATACATTTAAACGTACTATAGACGTTCACGACAGAATACGCGTAAGCATTAACGACTCTTACCGACTATACCTACTTCTAAGTCGCGTTATACAGTCGCTACTTTGGAACTCCGGTTTGCAATGCTATGAAAGAAAACAACTTTATGACGCGAAATGGGAATTGTTGCGTCGTAAAGCAGACTCGTGGCCCAGCATATACGCCGTCGAGGTGATTCCTGCCTCCTTCCTTCCGATAAGAGGCCGATAGTGTCGAGCCAAGAATCACAAAGCGGGCTATGTATTGGAAATCGTGAAACACACTGTCATACCCGCGGTTTTACTGTCGCGAGATCTCTCCTGTTTGTCTTCGGTTTCCCTCAGCTGGCAACGGTGAAAGAGCGCCCTGCCCAAAACTGTCATTGTCACAGCTTTTGCAGTGTCGAGGAACAGTCATTTCGGCGAAGGAGCGCGGATGAAAACGACGCGAGGGATCACGAGCGAGGGAAACGGAGGAGAAGGAGGAGGAGGAGAAACGAGGGAGCGCGGGAAGAAAGTTTGCGAACGCTTAACTTTTCCATTCCTCCTCTGGGGTCTTGTCCTCGTAAAACGGTTCCCGGACATCCTCGCCGACACGTCCGTCCGCCCGCCCTCGGCTCGCCCGGGCTTACGGGGGGCGCGCGTTGATCTGTCCGAAGGGTGCGCGAGGCACGTAGCAGCACGCCGCGATATCTCGTTTCGTTTAGCTCTTAACGAGTTTGCGTGGCTCCCGAATGGCTCGTAATTTTGATCCGGATTTTGGTCTGAAAACTTGAATTGCGCGAGTGCAAATTAGTCTCCTGTTAATTCTCCACGCGAAAATTGAGAGTAAAATGCACGGTTAATGTCCATAACACTCGAATAATCCCGGATTTGAATCCCGATTACCTGCAGTATTAAGATGTATACGAGTAGAGATAACAAAATATGTTAAAATAATTGAAATTGAGAAATTTTAACAAAAAAGTATATGAAACTTCGAAAATTTCTAAAGAGTTTTCAATTTTACATAAATTCTTATCTTTTGAAACGAAAAATAACATGTCAAAAAAAAAATCAATAAAAATAACTATGGTCAGTTTTCAATGATAGAGAAAGAAATCAATAATATTATTTATATATATCAATAATGCTATCGATTGAGATAAATTTTTACAGAAAATTCTTCTATATTTTAGTGAATTTCATCAATAATTTCTTTCAAATTCCACCGTCATCGAAATTGTCTTCGCTCGAGATTTCGGTCGTACTTCGCGGACGTATCATTCACCCGATAAAGAATCACGGGCGCTCCGATGAATCCATAGACGATAAAAAGACACTCGTCCATTGAAATACGACGACGTTATACGTTCGCGATTGCGAGAGATGTTGGACAGTTTCGTCTCTCTCCCTTTCAGCCGCGGATACGACCGTGAGAATATCGTGTATGCCCGGTTATTTTTCCTCGCCCTATTTACGCGACGATGATAGATGCAGAACGTTTTCTTTCTCTTTTACCCCGTCCGCGCGTATATCCTCCCTCATGACCGCCGCGCGCGTTCCTCTATCCGCTTCCTCCCTTCCTTCCTTCCTTCCACCGCCATTCAGCCCGAAGCAATCGCTGGAGCAATCCCGACTTCTTATTGATTGCGGCTCGGGGAACTCGTGCGTGTAAGGCGCTCAGCCGTCGGTCGAACACTCGCTATCCCGGCGAATGCTTCCTACGTCGTTTCCATGGAAATGAAAAGACACAGAAGGCACACCGAAATTATTTCGCCGTCGTCGATCGTCGTCCCGCGCGCCCGCAATAATTTTTCCACCTCACTTTATCACTCGGCGCGTAACACCTCCCTCGGGGGCCGTACAACGCGCGAGAGATATATAAGTTCTCGCTCGTCCGATATCAAAATATTTCGCTCCGATCCTAATATGTATTTCTCTATAGGTTGTCTCGATCCTCCTTTCCCGAACCTCGCGCTTCCCCAATTCCTCCCGTAATTCACTCGACCTCGTTCGTCGTATTTTTGAGAAATGCCGCTTCCAAATTTTTCTACGTCTCCCACGCGAAATGGAAGATCAGAAGTTATTGGAAGCGTACGCGGGAATCGATACGCCAATTATAATAACAGGATTTGCCGATTTGATTGAAAAAAACATCTTCCAGTCTTGCGTCAACATATATTAAAATTACATTATACCGACACCGTTATTCCATATTAAATATTATATTATTTATACATTTTTCATTTTATCCTCGTAATGTAACGAAACAATTTTTCGCAATAAAAGAACCAGTATAATTGTATATAATTAAACTTCAGTTCTCAAACTGATATATACGCAATAATCGTGCCGAGATCTTTTGTTCCTTTTGCACACGTTGTTTCCGAATCGACCAAGCGTGTAGAGTGATATGGGAGAAGTGTGGAGATGGAAACGCGTATCGTGCAACTTCAAAGCAACCATCAGTTGAATATATTATGGAAGCGCCGTACGTGCGGTTTGTATGATATTCGGTACTATAGCATGCGCGGCATGTTTGCAATAATCTCGACCGTACTTAAACGTTTGAAACCGCGACACACATTCGCTACACGTCCCTTATACATATGCATACAATTTCTCTGTGAAAGAATCCATAATAAAAAAAAAAAAAGAATGATAAGAATCTCTTTTGCAGATTAATCAATTTTCTCTCAACTTTCCAACTGTTTTCATCATATGCATAAGTTGTTTTTCAATTGCTTTCATTTTTGTGTTCCTTGTACAGAATTAAAATTAAAAAAAAAAAATTTTATCTCGTTAAAAGTAATCTAGTTTTGAAGATCAGAAATGCAATATCAGAAAATTAAAATCTGCCCGCGCACAATTTCTTTTAATATATATCTATTCTTCTCGTTGCGACTATACTTTTTGCAATTAGCAACTGTATGGTTATTCCTCCCTGTTCTTAGCGAGAAAATAAAGCGGCCTTTGATTATACGGAATACATGTCACGGAATACGCTTTAACCTTTGCTGGGAAACTTTAATCGAAGGATTTGTGAAGCTTGCCTGAGGACAACAATAATAATGTTTAATTAGAACGAGGCAGAAATGTTTTTTCTTCTCGCTGTACATCTCTAGAACGGATCTGTAAGCTAAATAACCCTCTGTGCGTTCATCGACGAATTAATCGCGAATGTGATTGTTTCTGTTTTGATGCTAGAAAATGAAAACTAAACTTGAGGAGTCTGTTGTTCGAATCTTTCTATAACCTTCACTGCTTCGTTAAGCGTTCATTAAATCTTTACACCTTTACGAATTAAACTAGAGTTTTTCCTTTAATTGATCTGTAAAGAGACGCGTTTGCACTAATGATAGAACTTACATAATGAAACTTTCGTGTGTTCTCGTTAAATCACCGTCCAAGTTCGTCGAGTGAACACCACATGCAGCTATTCCGTTGTAGAAAATTCAAGCTTCATTAACAAACTAAATGGTGCTGTTTGAATAATGTATAACCGGATAAATATTTTATAACTCGAACAAGTTTGTGATGTGAGAGAGAAAAGAGGAGAGTGAAGGGGGAGGGGGATAGGAAGGAAGAGAATACAAACAATTTTCATGTAAAATGAAGCACAGGTAACTGAGCTTGATACTTTGATAATTGAGTAACTAATTTTCCAAACTTATCTCTTTTTTTTCGTGTTTCAAATTTTATCGTTTTGGAAGTTTTATCGTTATGAAAGCTTTCACGCGATTCTTTTAGCTCAAACACAAATCCTTATACAATCTTATCCTTGTCGATTAAGCGATCGGTGAAATTTTTGTAGAAAAGCTTAATTAAATTGTTATAGAGATATTACGAAAATTACAGCAAGTAATTAATCAGTCGTCCCTTTCGACGCTTATAATGTTTTAATTACAGTTAACGAGAAAGTACTGAACAAATAACTTTAAACACTGAACGTTAGTTTAAAGTTGTCGCGCATCTGAAAATTTCCGTTGATTTTCAAAACATTTGCTGAAATTTATAAAACACTTGGCGAGTTATATTTCGAATAGATCGACACAACTTTCCATCGTGGCGCAGATAACTGCCTCCTTCTCCTTCGGGGGTTCGGGAGCTCTCCGAGAGCTATCCACGGTTAACCGCCGGAGAGTTAATTTCACTCGTACACAACGACCCCCTTCGTCGATTCGAATGTACCGACGCGCGATTTCGTATTTGCATGCTTGATAAAGGGAACTGGTCGGGATCTAATCCTTTGCGGAAGCCGCGCGTAAGAAACAAAGACTTGATTAAGGCAAGGAGAAGGAAAAAATGAGCCGCCTCGGGTCAGAAGCCAGCCTCATCTCGACCGTTAATTTCACGGTATGTTTGAATTTTTTTAAAAACGACGTCGAACCAACGGCCGCACACAGATACACACGCCTTCGAAAGATCTCTATCCAGCTTCAAACGATCTCACGCGGAAATTAACTCGTTTCATTATCCAATGCGTAGATAGTGTAGACAGACAGTAGATAGACGAACGGCTCTGTACCTCCGTATTAACGAACTCACCAACCTTCGCGGTTCATTAACGATAACTCTCGGCAGAGAAACAAAAACTGATCTAGTATAATAAAGCATATTATATAACATGAGCACATTATAATATACAGATTAATTATCGTCTTCAGGCTGGTATAATTTCATCGACGAAGAAAAATTATTGAAAAAAAGACACAGCTTTCCGAGAGAAATATAATATCAGAAATAATTAAATGTAATTTCGATAAAATCTAAAATTCGAGTTTTACACAATTGTAATATACAATACGATTATACATATATGTTTTTCTTTGTAATTATTTCTATAGAGAAAAATATTTGAGCAAATAGAACATGCGTCAATTATATTAATATCGGATTATCTCCTTTTCATATGAATTTTTATATAAAGTTTTAATTTTTAATCAATACCAAATTTATACAATTGACGTCATCGCTAATGAAAACAACAATTATTTCGTAAAAAAAAATACGGATATTATCTGCATTTCGTTGTTAGTGTTTTCGAATATACGATATAGAGCGCATGGTCGATTAGATTTAAATTTACATTGCTATGATCGCCGTTATTCGAGCGACATTCGAACGATGGGAAATAACGACCCGAGAGACGCGGCTCTGTGCGCTGCATATCGGGCTCAATGCGGACAGAGAAGGGTCGGGATACACGTAACAAAACGTAACCCCGAAAACGATGGTGTACACGGGTCCCCCGAGGGAGCTGTGCGGCATTCAAACGAATCGAACGACATACAATCGTAACCCCGAAACGTGAAAGCGCCTGACCGCAGCTGTAAAAATCCCGCGTTGTCGATAAAAATTGCCTTCTAACGAAGCCAAGCCCGAAAAACACCGAATGAGCCTTCGAACACCCGGGGAAATTCTTTTGCGCGTATATTGAAGCTTGCCTCTCCATCTGCGTACAGCGCCATTCCAAATAAAAGAACCGCTATTTCAACGAAACGGTATTTGAACTTCACAAATTTCTTTTTACTTGACAGAAATAATGACAATTGATTTTCATTAATAAGCATGAGAAATGTCCAATTTTTAATAAAAAGATTATATATTTTCATATTTTATAATCGGTTAATTTTCTGTTGAAATATATGCTTCATATTTTTTAAATTTTTGATTGGCAAAATTAATCTGTATATCTCATTTCTATAAATACTGGATTTTTATAAGTTTTGCTAACAAGAGGTGGTATTAATACAAATATAAAAAAATGGAAACAAAATTAATATACAAATTTTTCGTACAACTCAACATACACATAAAATTATTTTAAGATATAGTTCCATTATAAGATAATTTACAGTTTACACATTTACATTTTTTAATTTCTAACATTTTAACGTTCGTAATATCACTTATAAAAAATGTATCGCTGCAATTACTTTTTATAACTTTAAAGTTGATAAGTATTTTTAAACGGCGTTACACATTCGATCCAAAAATATCTATATGCAATATCTATAAATCCACATTTTTCTAATTGTACTGCATTTATACTTATATGCTTTGGTTACTCCTTTTAGTTTTTAACTTGATAATGCATTCCATAGTATGCGCACACACACACATACACACTTTTATTTTTTTCTTGTCTAGATTTGTAATTTTTTATTTGCAGTCAAATGCATTTTTCTATCCTTAAAAATGTAAAAAATATACGTGCATAAAATTGAGGAAGCCCATTAATATGGAGAAAAATTGAAAAGTCGAAATGCTTTTTCGATTCTTTCGAAATTTTTTTTCGATTCTTTCACTATTCTGACTTTGTCAAGTTAGGACTGATACAGCTTTGATCAAATAGTTCGTGAAAAAGATCGGATAAAGTCACCAATACGAAGGTAAGATTGTGAATACTTGCCGATGAAACTATCTTTTGCTGCGGCATCACATGTACACACGTTTGGTCGGTGATCAGATGATGAACGACGTAGCTGTGCTATTTTTACGCCACTACTTTATCGCGGGTGCACTTCGATGCTGCTATATAAAGCGCAATATGTGGAAAAATCTCCTCTTGATGATATGAACGATATTTTAGTTGCAGTCTTCATACGGATAACTGCTTTCAGATCATACGAGCTCTATCTTGAAGGCAAAGAACGTTACGTTTTTCCGCGTAAGTTGATATTATTTAAAAATTTGAAAGATACAAAATTTGAACCTCTACATTACAAGCGCTTTAATGAATATGTACCCATTTTTTAATATAATGTTATATATCTATAGTTAGTTTTTCTCAATTATTTGTGTTTTGCGAGGAAGCGATATTTCAGTCTTGAAATTATTATTTCGTGTTTTAATAGAATAAAGGTAATGTTGTATCATTGTTACAGAAAATATTTCTAAAAAAAACGCATATGCGTGCAGAATAAAAAAAAATATATAATGATAAGTGTTAAGAACATTTTTCATACCTTTCTTTTGTAACATGCAAATAAACTTTATTTTACTTACTTTCAGGAATAACGCCTTGTTGTTAATGCCACTTGCATTTCCATAGTTATAAATGTAACACGTTACACAATATAAATTTGTTCCCTTACTTACTAACAAGAACTTAAGAGAAGAGAAATTTTTAGATCTGTTATTTTTATCGTGCAAGATGTAATAATGACGGATGAAACGAGATTAACAACAGAGGAGTAATATCTCTTCTTCCGAATCATGGTAGTCGTGCAATCATGCCGCTGTGTGATTTCTAATTTTATCAGTCCTTCCCTCCGTCGTGCAAACTCTTGAGTTTCAACGGTGTTAATCGACTTATGAAATACCATCGAAACAAATTATATGGTATTGTCGATGACACATGGGAATATAACGGGGCTCTCCCTCCGCGCTCGTGTCCGGAGAGCCTTCGGAGATGTCGGAGGAGAAGGGTGGATGTAATCATCGGACGCCTCGGGGGGATGGTGCAAGGAAACGGGATCTTGGAAGTCAATGGCTCTCTGTCGCGTCTCCGTTCTCCCCTGCGACCGGGCCCCCGTCAGGCGGGATTACCTTTTTTGTCATTCTTGTCACGTGTATCTCTCTCCTGACCCATCCTCCCGACTGCGCGGTGGGGCCGTCCCCACATCTCTTTCTCTTTCGCTTTCACGCAGTCACACCGGAAAAACTTCCATCCCTCTCAATCTCGCTCCCATTCGCAGATCAATACTTCATTAATTCCATCTTCTGAATGTAGAGATCGCGAATAATTATTTAGTGTCGCGTCAGCAAAAGGGTGAATGTTATTTCGGATGTCGCAACAGCGACACTCAGCTCTGATGAAAGTACACGCGTCTCTTTTATTACGGGAGGAATGCAAATTTGCGAGTGTGTAATTTTTATTCTGCTTTTATTTTATTTTTTTTTATTTGATGAAAAAGATATGAAACTATTCTATTTGATATTCTATTTGATTCCTTTATCAATAACAAACCTAGATTACTGTTACTATTGATATAGAACTTATATTGGATTCAAGTTTTATTAAAAGAATATTATCCAATGTTTAATTTCGTTTCTCCTAATCGCTTTCTAATTTCGAATTCCAACTTGAACACTTTTTGCGCAAAACTGGCAAGATTAACCGAACCAATATAAAAGATCTGACCTTCCTTTTGATTATCCTTCATCGAAAACTTTCTTCTTGTAGTTCTCGCGCTGATGAATATTTGATTAATTCCGCCTCCAGAACGCGGAGATTGCGAGCGATCTCACATTCGAGACGCGTCCGCATCGGAATTAAATTTTATTTCACAGAGCAGCGCCGTGATTGTTGTGGATGCAGGCGGTAAACGTTTACTTTATTCAAATTTTCGGCTCTTTCCTCTCTCAATTACTCTTTCAACTTCGCGCAATAGAGTGTGATGCGCTCGATGAAGCTCTGCCGGAACATATATATACATATATGTATATTCCGAAATGATTCAACGCTCACGGATACAAAGTTATAGATAAAGTTATGGACGCATAGATGTAACCAAGTTATGCAATTATTAATTACTTCAGGGAGTATTTTTACTATTTGCAAAATTGTTAAGCGTTTCACGAAAAAAAGTATATTATATAGATGTATAAAATAATTTATCGCAGCTTTTTTTGTCGCGTGAAAATAAACAATAATAATCTCGCTAATAAATAACTGTATAATACAGTTTATTTTGAAACATTCAGCTTTTGACGTTTATTATGTTTTTCACTTAAAACATAACACATTTTGGTTTTTACATTGTTATTTCCATGTACCATGTGAACAAAATCATTTAATCAGTTTTAGATGTAATTAATTCTATCTTTTTTTTGTATTATAAAATTTTTAGATTTAAATCATTATACACGATATAAATTTAATGATCTGCATAGAATCGCATTAAATATTTCGCCGTTGTTCTACGCTTTTTTGCGTTGCTCTTCGCGCGTTTATATCCCGACGAGTCCCATCATTTTGTGACAGAAGACGAATGATGGAACATTTATAGCGTCTTAAGAAGGATATCACGAGGCTCGCCCTCAATTTCGCGATAGGAAAATGAAAGCGGCTGCTGTTTAGTATCTCGTCCAGTGTTACTATCGCATTGTGGAACGTCGTTCACAGGAAATTTAATTAATGGAGAGAGGAAATTCGTTCGAATTTAAATCGAACTACGTCAACCGTTTTAATCAGGCGGCATAATTATCTTGCCGGCGAGTGCAAGGGAGTTAATGAATCTAATTACAAGCCGGAGCGAATAAACATATTTTACAGCGTGAATCGGATAGTTAATAGGATGATAATCCCGTCTCCTCTCCCCCGCCCGCAATGTGTAATCTGATTTATAGCTTTATATTGCAGGATACTCGCACGACGACCATTAATAGTGCTATACTTACTATAAAACTGTACTGGTAGCTATTTCACTCCGTAACGATCGCGGCGGCAATTTAATAGTCTTGTAATTAACATGCCGAATGCATCCAGAATGCGTTCCACCATTAACGAGCGGAATTGAGGAAAGTTAAACAAAATTCATTCCGGATCTCTTTGCCATACTAATCAAGAGGATCTGGCTACAGATCATGCCCCACTAGAATGAATTTTCTCTACTATATGGAATCATTGAAGTTTCATAACTTAAGTCAAATAGCGCGATTTTACTTCACATATTTTTTGAAAATAAAAAGGGAAAGTAATAATAATTTTAGGAATTTTGATCAATTGAATTTTTTTTTGTATTGTAAAATTCCCCAAAAAGAAGAATTGTATCGAACACTCTCACATATTTAAAATCCACATTTATCTTGTTGATATAGATTGTATTTAAGGATTGGTATAATCGATATACTATATTTCCTGTAGGGAAATCCCCAGAATCAAAAACTTGTCGTATTAGCAATTGTTCCTAAAGCTTTTAACGGTCCGTCGGTAAGAGACGGAGACAGGAACATAATAAAAGCGCTATTAAGGAATCTGACGAGATCCGCTATGCAGATTAATCGTATTCCGTGACCCGCGCCTTGGCTGAAGAATATCGCCAGGGGATATTAGATATGCACGGCGAGACGCCGCGACCATAAATCAATTTGTATCCCGGCCGTAATGTGTTCATAATTCATGCTTAGCCTAACACAGCTCTATAGGCGGGTGTTGAAAAATTAATGCAGCGAAAATGGCCGGTATTATTCCGCCCCGTTTCCGCCCGGCCATTGTTCCGATTGCTGCTCGAATATCAGCGTCTTCGAATTTGTTATCTCGCTGAAAACAACCTCGTTAATTACACATTCCTATGAAGCAAAAAAAACACAATGACGATAATAAAAATGTATCACTATGAAATGTTATTAATATTATCAAAATGAAACTTTATTAATAACTAATATGTGTATATTAGAAGATGTAAGAATATATATCTGTGCATTTATCATGCTTGTATTTCGTTACGTTAAAGATTATTTCTTGATTTTGTTTTTTATCTTATACCATTAAATATGTGTTATTAATGAAAAATGTTTTTATAAAAAATATAAAAGAACGAAATAACAAAAATAATTATATATTTTTTTAATTCTTTGTAATTTAATCTCTGCTAAATATTTATTATTTTACAATAAATTTGTAATGATATAATATCTATAACATATATAATAACATAATATACGCATAGTTATAAATTTTAGCATTGAACTATGTTGCAACGACGTCCAATTGTTACAATGTTCACCATGTCGGCTTGACTGAACAAGGCGCGTTCTTCGACAGACGCAAGGGTTCAGTCAGTCGGCAGCATCGGAAATAAGCACAGCGCGGGCATAGTGGCTAGCATAATAACCCACCGACCATGATCTCTCGCTCGCCACGCCGCGGCCGCTTATTCAATAACAAACTCCGCGCGCGCGCATATCCGCGTCGAATCAACATACAGATAAGTTCATTCATTCGTATCACGCGGGTGTGCGCGCACTAGCGGCAACAGCAACGTTATTATCCGTTCGTGCTACAGCGAACACGGTTAATTCAGGGTTGTTTCGAGAGCGTGAAACGAGCCGCCGCGATGTACCGGCGGGAATTGCGTGGAGTTACGCGCGACTCCACGTAATAGCGTAACGTACGCGCAGTATAGGTGTCACGTACGCGCGATTCGCGTCCCCGTAGCTCTTTTATTTCACCTCTCTTTTTTTTTCTCTTTCACGACGCCACGCGATTCCGCCGCGATTCTCTGACGATAATTCGATCTATCAGCCGATCAGCTGTCCCGTATTCACGAGGCGCGTTCGGCGCGATCGCTCTTCCGTCCACTTCCGTCTTACCGCCGCGATGCAGATTGACCGGATCTTTTTTCCTCCCTCTCTCACTTCTCTCGAACGAGAAACCTCGCCGACCGTTTTTTCGTTCCGGGCGAATCATCGTAGCGTGTCGATTGCTCGGTAAATTGCATTTTCGCCGAAAGCGCCATTAATCTTCCTCTCGAAATGGATGACGCGCACGTCTATATGTAAATATATAGGTACATATATATATATATATATATTATATTTACGTAGATATATGTCCCGCAGTGCATTTTTTCTTTATTTTTATCCCTCTCCCGTCCCGCGTGCGCTTTTTTTCCACAATTCGTTTATGTTTTAGGAAATGTCAAGCGAGCCCGCACGTTTCCGTCACTTCTAAAAATGTTTCCTTGCTACATCTCGCCGTCCGTGAAAAATATTTCGTTCGTGCAGCTACGCTTGACTTCTTACGAAACAAAAGGGAGGAAGAGCAATGTGTAACGGAAATATCTCTCCTCGTAGTTTTTGTAATATTACGTTCGCTATTACTTTATTACTGTATCCGCATATCGACCAATTTCGCCAGTATCGCAGCTTCCTAATTCGTTTTATAGCGCGATAGCGTCGCGTGACTTATCGCGATAGGAAATTACCCGATTCGCTCTCTGGCGCGCTAGTGTTAATTTATTCCGCGTACAGAGTTTTTCCTTCGAAAAGCTGTTGATTTAGATAGAACTATATTTGTTGGCAAACATATCGAAAATATAGCTGGATTAGCGTGAGTAATTGCAATTCCGGAAATAATCCGGTGTGAAATTCAGAAACATTCTGCGCTAAACACAATAAATCTTTCCGCATACAGCGCGTTCTATTACATTTTGTAATTGATATTGGGATAACGAATACGAGTGATGAATTCTCGCAGTTCAATAACACAGATATTTACAATCAATTTGTCGAATATCGATTCCATCGATTGCTCACCTAGATAAATTAGATTAAAGAGAAAAAATAGAAAGGGAGAACTTATTGCCAATATATATATTTTTGTATAAGGATTCATAGGCTATAGAATTGCGTTGGAAAGAGAGAGAGAGAGAGAGAGAGAGAGAGAGAAAGAGAGAGAAAGCTATTTGTATAATAATACGATTCTATACATGTGTACGCAAAAGCCATCTTTTAAAGCGGAATACTTATACGCGAAAAAATAACAGAATTTTTGTGTTGCATATATATCTGCTTACGCATACGTGCGTAAGCAGATGCACTTGGATATTATGCGCATATGCATGTGCCATCATGCGTATGTAGATACCGTAATGGCCGTGTATTCGGAGGAGCAGAATCCTCGCGGCGAGACGAGCGGAGCGAAGAAAACCACAGAGGATCTACCTTATGTTCCCAGATTTCATGCAAATTTGATACGGTTGTAACGCAGAGTTCTCTGACGCGTCTCCGTGAGTAGATTCTCATTTGTAAAACTATCCTGCGAAAATGTGTCTCTGATTAGTAGCTGCGGGAATCCGTCTGCGTGTTAGCTCACGGAGAAATCGTGGTGTTCCCCGTTAGCTAAAAATTATTCAGATAGACAACACTGTCTGACGGAGATAGAACAGGGGCTGCCCTGGGAGTATTTTTATGCGGAAAATTACAGCGATCTATCATCGCGCTTCCGTGAAAGAATTCGCCGAATGAAGAGTCTAGAATCCGCGTCTCGCGGACGCGTATTTCTTGTGATAAAGGAGACGGTGAGATTTTTTGAAAATATAACAATTTTTCCTAATGAAACGTGCGCCGATTAAATTTTCGGTTACATACGAGAATGTAATGACGTAGCACGGCGAGAAGTTGCACATACTTAAATATAAGAAAATTTCAACCGTATCTCTCATGCGGTCGCGCAATACTTTTTCATAAGCCACACTCGTAAATCCCATCGAAATTCCTATTTTGAACACAAAATTCCGCGCACGCATAAAATGCAATAAACATCCCTGATTGCATGGAAACTATCAAGGCCGGGCTGAAAGAGAGTTTTAACGACGATCGTCTAGTTGGGTGCGAGCGCGAAATATAGATTGAGTAGAAATTAAATGCTCTTGTATTTAGTTCGCCGCTACGCGCGGAGTAATTGTGTAGCACGGCCGAAGCAGAAAGTTATTATCGCAACAATTCTCGCAGCGCTGCAATTCCCGGAGTATTTTGCATCGGGCGAACTCGAATCTTCCACTACCGTCGCCTCGAACTTTACGACTTATTACCAGGTTATATTGTGTACACCGTTGCGATTCACGCGCGCGCGCGTCGCTGGAACGTCCTGACTTCCATTACCATAAAACGCCGATCTTTAACTACACCCGATAACCGGTAATTTCCTAGCTCGTGATTTTTCCGATTTACGACTGCAGTCGCTTTTTAATCAGGAAAACACGTTTACGCTCGAGTGACGCAGAATCCTCGCGTCGTGCATTAATGCGATCTAAAGGAGGATTCGAGCTCAGGATTTAAATCATCTTTCGGCCGCGTTGACTTAACACTCTTGATGGTTAAGTAAAAATGCGACTGAGGTCGTCGAATACATTTGTCGATAAAATCGCGATATAATTGTATCAATGGAAATATCGAGTCTCGCTCCGGACGAGCTAATGTTAATGAGCCTCGTCAGCGTCCCCGCGGCGTCATACGGCGCCGCACATCGGTCTTTAAATTATATTATGCCAACGCGACGGGAATTAATGATATACGGAACGCGCGAGCGAAACGCCGTTCGTTATTACACCAGTCAACGTTTGATCGGCGCTCGTCCGCCGCGCGCGGCGGAAAATTCCGTTTTCCCGGGCTCGCAACAATAGGCGTCGACTACATCGGCCGTTGACTTTCACGGCTAACGCCAGGTTCCGCGTCGTCAGGTACAACTTCCACGACGGAGGGAATACGACCTCCGGTCGGGCCGTCAGTCCGGAATTGATCGATAATACGCAGCGCACCGGCCGGCCGCTTGTCCCCGACGGTTGGCCAGCACACATCGCTTCTCGGGATCGCGTACACGCTCTTGTCCCACACACGACACGCCCGGCGTGAGCGTCGGGTTCGAGTAAAATGTCGCAGTCGGAGGTACAATTCCATTACTCGCGTTTCACACCCGCCCTCAGTCCGCAATCGCGTTTCCAGCCCCGCGCGCGCCGTGTTTCTCAGCTTCGTCTTTTTTCCCTTCCCATCACCGACAAGAACTTCCTTACGGTTTCCGCTAGCTATAGGCTCGCATTAATAGCCCGCAGGGCGAGCTCGTCTCGTCGTCGAAGTTGCGCGTATCACGCACCGAAAGAGGATAATGCTCAATCGGAAAGTATACATTTGTATATTACTTCTGATATATAAATAAATATAATTTATTTGTTTTCTTTTGCACGAGATTATCGAGGATTAAAACACGAGCAATATGTTGTTTTATATCAAATAAATAACGAATGATATCCATTGGCTTTAATAAACTCTTGGTGATAAAACTTGGTGATAAAAAGTATATATTATAGTAATATATATATATATATATATA
>NW_012028686.1:470520-479810 GCF_000956235.1 Wasmannia auropunctata | reverse complement strand
TTTATGCAACTATTTCTCTAAAAATTATTTCACAATTTTATTTATTATCTATAGAATAATTTGAAGTTATTTTTTAAACGTCCATTAAAATGGAGTGATCTTGTATTATTATAATTTGAAATAATTAAAATTTATTAAAATATAATTTATTATTAATTAAAATAATTAAATTTTTTTAAATTTGAAATAATTAGGTAAAAATAATTATTTATTATATTTTATTTTATAATGACAACGATATTATTTATTTATATATATATATATATATATATATATTATAGTAATATATATATTATAGTAATTCTGGACAAAATTTTTCAATCTTTTGATTTCATTTTCGCATTATATACGTGATTACTCTTAATGCATCATGCTAGTAGTACAAGTCAATCATAAAGTCGAACTCTATCTTCATGTTTCAGTTTCTTCGAATTCAATAAACGTATAAATATCAGGAACATTAATACAATTATCATGTTATTCTATATGCATTCGCGAATAATATATAAACATTATTTTCTCTTAAAAAAAAAATAAAAATAAAAATACAGACACCAATGTCAAAACATCAGTTACGTGAAGAAAAACTTTTTTTTAATGTACATGTGTATTACATCGCTAGCAATATTAGAGATTTGTAAGATGTTATGTTTCAATTTTAGAGCAGTAATCCAAAGACATTAATGTTATCCGCGTGGCCACGAATAATACATTTTACGTAGAATCGAATCAATCGTTGCCGATGAAATCTAGTGGCACGTTCTTAATTGATTTGCACGGAAATCCGGCGCGGTGCGACTCGGCTCGTATCGGTTCCACGAATTCGCTTATAATCCGATTTTGCCGCAGTAAGCTGTCCGTTGGCGTGTACACGCGAATCTGGAAGGTAAATCCCGTAGCAAGGAGGTGATCCGCGTATGTCACGATGCAAATGTTTGCTTACTCGGCGAGTCGAACTCGTCGGCTAGTTCGATGCGCCAGGAGCGCAGCTGCCACCGGACGATACTCCCCCCCCCCTGCCCCCCGGTGTATCGAGCGTATATTTCTGTACGAGTTTCCCCAAAAGAGGTAAAAAGCCGAGGCGAAAGCATAAACTAAGGACGGTGGACCAAAATGCAACGGGAAATTGCATTGCAGTCATTTTAACTTTATGCATTTCGATTTTAAACTTTTAAATTAACTGTTACCATATTTGTGACAACTTTATCCGACCTGCTAACGCTAATTTGCAAGTTTTACTAATTTTAAATAAATTATTTCGTGTTATTTCCGGTTTTTGTTCTTCATTTTAATAGAGCTAATAAGCCAATACTTATCGATTAAGATCAATATATTTAGATGTCTATAATAAATACTTAAAATTTTGTCAATATTAATTCTTATTTTCAGTTTCAATAGCTATATAAAGTATTAAATGTTGTTTAGATTCAAGAATCTAAACAGTATTTAATACTGAATCTGCCTTAATCTGAATAACTATATCAAAATATTTTTTTTATTTAAATATTTATAATCTGATGAATGTAACGGATACATCTTATTCTTACTTTATGAAATAATAATTTGAAGTATTAGAAAGTAAAGTTAGAAGAGTCATGAGAGAGAACTTAATAAATCGAAAAATGTATTGTTCCATATCATATAAATACAAAAGGGATGATTAATTTAACTATTTATCTTGTCATACGACTTATACACACACAAGTACTTGTTCAAGCTTTTAACAAAACTAAATCATTGAATTGTACTATAAATAAATTCTCCTAGATATTTATTTGCAATAATGTTTTATTTTATGAATATTGAACTCATGTCCATAAATTCTCGTAAATAGAGGTTCAATTTCGGCATTGTTTTAACGATTCATCATAAACGCAACACGCAAGGTTGCAATTATCCTCGATCTTACTTAACTCTCATCTCCGATCTCGACTAAAACCCTCAGTTTTGACAAAAAGCACGTACCTGGACCTGTAGAGACGATTGCACGCGATCTCTGTCACGCGCGTGACACGCCTGGCAGAATAATCAGTCGCGGACCGATTTGGACATCCATCGGATTTCACAGCTTCCCGAACACAAGGCATTTTTCATAACATGTGTGTGTGTGTGTGTGTGTGTGTGTGTGTGTGTGACAAAACATTTTAAAATTTTATTAATGTTAACACATAAAGTATTAACGTAGTAAGAGTGAAATTACGACAAATGAAAAATATATAAAGGACATAATAATTAAGATTATATAATATTATTTCTATTTCTAAACTGCAATGACATGCCCTTTTCTTATTATAAAATTAAATTGATAAAATATAAAATTATAATATTATAAATATATATATATATATGTACAATATTTTATTAATTTTCTTTGCGCAGAAATACAGAAATACAAAGCTATAAATTTGTCACTAGTAAATGAAGAATAATGACAAAAAAAAAAACAAAATGCTTTTGAGTGAAGTTCGTGTGAACATTCTAAAAATCCCAGTTATGCCGCTGTTCGATAAGCATGCGTGAATATTCGTTCGAGCGGAAATGCAGCTCGGTCGGATGCCGCGTTTTCCCACGTTACTTCCGACGAAAGTGCGTGAAGTATTTCCGAAAGCTTTTATTCTATTGAATATTCAAGGATCAACGAACTAGCGCATACGTATCTATAGCGTATCAGCCGTTTCTTCGAAGCTACACAGCCTTGTAGATCGTAAATCCGAAAAAGAAGAACAAAGATCGTCTGTCGATTGCAACGTTTATACGAGTGTGTCTACGAAATAAGAACAAAAAATCACCTATTTCCCGTGCGAGTCAAGTAAGAGGGTCGGCGAACCGGTCGACTCCCGGAATTCAGCGCATAAGGAGATTTTTCTCTCCTTGCATCACTTCTCTGTCCTCTTCTTTCTCTTTCCCTATTTTTCTCTCTCTTACTTTCCTCTGTCTTTTTCATCTATGAGTGTTTGTGCTAGGTGGGTCTTATCCGTTATATACGGCTACAAGGTTAAAGGTGAGGAACTGGCCAGAGTTAGATATATTGCGTGGGTGTTGAGTTTCTGTGGCGCCATTGAGATAACGGTAATCTGAGAGCTGCCCCCAGTCCAGTTACGAGGAGAGGGTAAAATTGAAAGACTTCCATCGAAAGTAGAGATTGCTCTTCACGAGTTTCTGGTTGAAAATATCTCGCCGGGAATAACGAGAGTGGCAATCTTTGTCTACGCATTTTTCGTACAATGGTATCCTGCGAGCAATTTGTGTTAGATGGATCTCATCCAAAATTTAATTTCACGTTTTTATATGGAGGCACACGGGAATAGGTTCACACAGAGGCAAGATCCAAATTATTTTGAGTATATATGGAAAATTGCATAAAAAAACCCTATCACATATATCATATGAATTTCATATAACGAGTAATTAATATTTTATGTTTGTAAGTTAGGAAAGAGGATTCGAGATTGACTGCTGAAAAGATAAAATAACTGAATTTATAATTATATAATAATTAGATAAGTGATATCGTATCTTGTGTTCTCAAAAAATGTGTTTACCTGTATTATTATACAAAATTTACTGCAAATCGTGATTCCTCGTATTAAAAGAAAATATA
The DNA here is from genome assembly GCF_000956235.1 of Wasmannia auropunctata. Lineage (NCBI taxonomy): Eukaryota > Metazoa > Arthropoda > Insecta > Hymenoptera > Formicidae > Wasmannia > Wasmannia auropunctata. The sequence goes on along the minus strand of NW_012028686.1, from coordinate 476,209 downwards.
AAATAAAATTTTTGTCAAAAAAAATAATTTTAAAAATTGGATAAATAATAAAATGTTTAAATATTTTTCTAAATTTAAATGGATTTCAATTTTCCAATATTTCAAGATGTAATTATTATAGAATGATAATTTATATAAAGTGACTTTTCTTTATATACTTATATACTTATATACTTTTCTATATATTCCTTATTAATCTTGATCCTAAAATTAGAAGTCCTCGTCAATTCTGTTGTCAACAAGATAACAAGTTAGTAGCACGTATTTCCCATTACTTGTACAATCGTTTCGTTCAGAAGACAATTTCCCACGACAGATAAAAATTCTACTTCCTCGTCCTCCCGCTTGATTCCGATCGTTGACCTTTGTTAGATTCCACCTCTAACAAAGGTCGACGATTCCCGAAAGATTCGCCGCGCTATGATATCGCGTCGATCGCAATCTCCGCTCGAGCGACGTCTTATCGCATCGTCCAGGAAAATCGAGAAGGTATTTTCCTTGCTTTTCGATGGCAGTCGTTCGAATTCACAATTCCACCGGAGAATCGTAAGTACTCTTTTGTGTCAACATATTTCAATGAATATCTACTTATGTCGCGCCGTCGCGCGGAGAGAGCGCAGGGATATCGTAAACTCCGAATCTCACATTTTGAGAGAACTTTGCAGAGCGTCATATATTTGTCGTGAAATTACTTAATGCTGAAAAAAAGAAATCTGTACGTTTATTTAATCTTTAATTGATTTCCAGCCGTCTCTCTCAATTCTCAGCCTCTAATTCTTTTGTTCTAATCCTCTAATTCAATAAATGGTTATCCTAATTCCGCGATATCTATCTACGTAAACACGAAGCAATAATAATCCGAGGGAGAATCTTCGTGGACTCTCTCACGTTCAATATTAATCGCGATTATGACAGCAATACTCCGGCATCGTCGTCGCGACGCGATGGTTCGCGCGTATAAACCGTCTCTCCTTTGTAATAACAACTTTTATAGAGAAAGTTTTACGGCGGCAAGCTTCCTCTCTCACAGCTCGGTTCGAACGATGTTTTCGCGAGAGTTTCACGCCTTTCGGGATTACGCGGCGAGCCCTTCGTAATCGAAAACCCATGGCACCGGAATCGCTCGCGTACTCGAACGAATCACCACCGTCCTTCGGTTTCCGTCGCGCAATGGCTTCACCAGTTTCCCAATAACGGCCAATCCCAATTTGTTCGGCAGTCGTAGTTAGTTGACCGGTGACAAATACACGCTCAAATTTCGAAAATCATTTTCAAAAATATCAAAGATGTAGACTAAACAAAAATGTAAAAGTTTTCCTGATATTAATATTAAATATAACATGAGCAAACTTTAAAGATAGAAGAAATTATTGGAATATCTCTCTGTTTTATATTATAGCAACACAGAAAAATAAGAATAGAAAAAAATGACCAGAGAATCATACATTCGTAATTTTCAACTTGAAATTTTTCACTATAAAATACATTTTTGCGATATATACCAAATGTATACAAAAATATTATAAATAATTGATTACTGCTAGAATTTGCCGAGAAGATTTCTATAAATTCCTAATTTTATACTTTTCCTATGCTTGTCAGATTGTTACATTTCTCGTTATTCCTCAGTGAGATTAAAACTTTATTAATTGGGTTTAGAAGTTAATTCAATTGTTCGCCCATGATTTTACATAGACCTTTATTCCATATCAAATACGACGGATTAAAATACTAATTATTTCAGGCTTACTATTAAAATACAAATTATTTCAGACTTACTACTGTCGCTAACAATTCATCAGAAACTCAACATTTACGTCGAATCCAGGGTGACAATAAGTTAATAAGTCGCTCAATAAATGTCGTCGACCGAAAACACTTCAGAAGTAATCGTGACAAAGCTTATCAAATATCTCTGGCTCTTTCATGGCATTTTGCAAGGTTCTTCTCAAACAAGAGGGTTGAGCTGTCAGAGTGTGACGCAATAGATGTATTTATTTGGCGGGAACCCTTAAGGACCGTTTTTATTACCGGCGCTCGTCCGCTTTATTTCCCCTACGTGACGCGTGCGCGTGCTTCTTATAGAATCGTTTGTGAGAAAAAGAAAATTTCTTTCGGACTCCATTTTTACTAGCGGAATAGGTAATAAAAGAGAAGCGGTATAGCCCGTAAGTTTCGAGATTATCTCGAACCGCAGCGCATTTATTGCTCCCAGCGCGATACACTGGAGCGAAAAGTTGCCAAAGATTCTACGAAAACATGAATGAGCCATTCGCGTAAGGGCGAGCAATATTCGAGGATCTTGGCAATTAATGTAAATTATTCTAAATTTTTATTCATAAATGTATTCTTAGAAATATAAAATGGAGTTCAATTAAGACAAATAAATAAAACAAAGAGATACGGAGTTCAAGTCAGTTTTAACACTTTGATTGTCATGTCATCCATATCTGGGGTGAGTTTCCACAAGTGTCGCGTCATCGTTAGTCGAGAATAACGATTTTATTTACCTGGTTAAGAATGATTTTACTATGAGATTAAAAAACAATATAAAATTATATTAAAACAAAAACCAATAAAATATTATGGACAATACTTTAAATAATTGACTAGATTCATTTAAAATAAAATTATTCAATTTTTCTGCTTCTCTTAAAATCGCAAAAAGTTTGTTGTTTCGGTTTAATTAAATAACAGTTTTATTTATTCTATCTGAAATTATTGTATATTATTAAATGTATAATAATGTAAATACATAATGTATTTTAAATGCTTATTTATTCATTTATTTATTTTTTGTTAGTTTATTTTATAGTTTATTTTATAGTTTATTTTATGATCTGACCACACATATTATATAAACAGCCACGCATTTTTTTACTTTCGGTCTCCCAAAACTCAACACCGAAATTAGCTTGACAGTCAAAGTGTTAATTAATGTAACTATGTATTAAATTTGATAAATTGTCAAACGTAATCCGAATAAAAATTTGTACAAAGAAGACAAAATGTTATCCGACGCATCTTTTAAAAGATTCCGCAAATTTTTGAAATCTGGTCTTATCTTTAATACTTTTATCTCGGATGAGATTGCTCGGCTTAGCGAATACATGTTTCGGATTTGCGACATGTTAATCTCTCCTTCTCTTTCTCTCTATGGAAAAACATGGGACTATATTCCTTGGGATATGAATCTTTCTGAAAGCGTCGCGGCAGCAAAGTTTTGCCGTTTCCGCATCGCAAACATCACGTCTCTTTCATTAAGCTGAGAAAAGAGCCTGCGAAATAAAATGGCGTCGCACACCGCGAGTAAACAACAAGAGATCATGAGCGCGTTTCAACCTTCTTCCTCTTAATAAGCTCGGTGCTGAACGACGGTTTCCGGGGAGTTTGGAACTTATCAAAATTCACTTTCATTGTCTCCGGTGACCGGGAAAGTTCGTCGGCTTGATGACGATTCCGGCTCGTACTTCGGATGAGATTTTAATTGCTGAATTGCCACCGCCAAAACTTCTTATCGAAAATTACGACCATATTTCGATGCCGCGAGCAGTCGATAGATCCCGTTATTCACGCGCAACTCTTATTAATGTGTACTTCTAATAATCTATAATTGTTTGACATCTCCGTTCTATTGCTTACAATTAACAATGTCAATCTTTTGTCACATAATTAAACGTTTTAAAGATATTTCAGAGCATAATCTGAATATCCAGACTTAAGAATATCCCATATCCGTGTTTGTCATCCCAAGTAAAATCCGTTGTCTTTTCTAATTACAACGCAATAGCCAAAGGGGAACAAAAACTAAGAACCAATTACGATATATATCTCTTGAATCTTTTTTGTGCCTTCGGTGAACAACGGCAATAGTTTGCTATCTTGTGTCATTAAGATCTCCATCTTGACTGAATCGAATCAGTTGGAAAGCCGCAAAATCATGCGAGTGATTATCACAGGGAAAAACATCGTCACTCGGGAAGACTCAATTTCAGGGTACTGCCACGACGGAGAGTCACCTTTCACGCATGGTCATTACGGCTCGGATTCTCTGATTCGAACCACGCTGATTGCCATCGATCGGCGCGGCGCGGCGGTGCGATTGCCAGCGTCCGTCCAATCGGTTTTGCGCTTCATTGTCGGCGGAACAAAAGCCAGCTCGGATCCGACACGACGAGCGCGCGGACAAATGTCGACGACGACGGCGGTGGCGGCAGCGGCGGTGGCGGTGGCGGCGGCAGCGGGCGGACGGACGCGAAAATCGTGATTTTCGACTTCCGGCCGTACTTTTTCGATGCGGGCGACAAACCGGCGCGCTATCGGCATGTACGAGGGAAATCCGACGAGACCCCGACGACTTCCGTTGGCCGGTCAACGGACGTGTGGAGGGATCGATCCGGATACGCCATTGTGGGATATTGAACTCTTTTTTTGCCCCGACCGCTGCTTGCGTCCCGATTGCGCGCTGCAGTCGTGATCCGAAAGAGTATCCAAGTGTGCAAAGATCGTGCACTTAAGCGTCGTATCCTGTCGCGCGAGCGAACGTATGAGTTTCAGAATCGATCAGGGGAAACCGTGCGCGCCATCCGCCTGCTTTATTATTGCCGTTGGACGGCGAGCGAGATACGCGAAATTCAAAGTTGAGGAAAGGATACGCGACGGGGGTACACTGGTGAGTGTTTTAATATAAATATTAAATGCAGTTTTCAAGACGATATACACGAGCGCCGCGGCGCGTGCGCGTACAAAATAAATTTAATATACCAGAGAAAGGTTCCCTATAACACTTTGACTTGCATGTCTTTTGATTATTTATTATATACCTGTTGTTGTGACGTCACATTGATAAATATTAGATCCACTCTGGAAAACGGTAAGCAATGGCTTTATAAGATCCGCGAGCCATTAAAAATTATTATATAAAAAGCACTTTATTATTTCTCTATTATTGCATATTTTACAACAAGAAATGCTTATATTACTATACTATATTTATATACATATATTCGTAATATTTATCTTGATGACGGATCAAATTTTATAATAAATCGCGCGTATTGTGGATTGTAACGGGTTCTTCTAATCGATGCTATACTCAAGAAAAATGCCACAAACCTTGCTTTCATAGAGAGACAAATGTTGTAAGTGAAAAATGTGGACGTAGGTATTTCTCTTCGTTCTATCTCGTTCACCTTTCGCAAGACGATTCGGACTCTTCGATCTATTTCATGAAGGTGAAAGGAGCCAATAGAAACGTCACGTTTTCTTCTTTGTCGAGGCGCTTTTCAAGACGTCAAGCCATGTTAAAACGTTGCGTTACATCAGGAGCACGGGCGAAAGATGCTGTTTCCACTTGCGAATGGCTCCTTTGCGCAGGATGTCGGCAGTTGTAGTGCATCCCTGCCACCCTGCTATGCGTCTTAAAGGACTTGCATTTGAAAGGCTACCTTCTCGACTAGTTAAATGAGTCTTTCTTGTAGTTACGCAACACGATATCTTTTGCCTTAAAATTGCTTTCCTCATCACGCCGTCACGTGCACATCGCTTTAAGAAGCTTAAAACGTCAGTCGCATACGTAATAAATTTTAGTATTTGTTAGACGTGTCTAAATTTTTGTAGGATCTTCTAATTTTAAATAATTATTTAAAAAATATATATATTTTTTTTTACTTTAATCTCTTTCATTTTT